>NC_057798.1:370193025-370303953 GCF_018294505.1 Triticum aestivum | reverse complement strand
AAAATAAATATCTCTGTGACTCCAAAAATATTGGTTTAAATTTTACCTCTCACCAATATTTCCATGGAATAACAGGAACATTTTCTTGGACTCATTTGATGAAATTTAAATGTTGGTTATTTTTTTAGAGGTCTTCTGAGGCTTTGAAAATTCCTCAATTCAAATTTCATTTGAATTTAAACATGATGCAGCAAGAGGTCTAGCCTAGTGCATTACCAGAAGCTAGGGATGTGACAACTCACCCCCACTAAACAAGAATCTCGTCTCGAGATTCAAGCGTAGGGTAGGATGAAGGGGAAGCGGAAACTAGTATAATCTTCATGATCCAGGTTGCACTTCATAGAAACGTTGATTCGATCACCATCTTTGTCTTGTCGTCTTGCTCTGAGAAATCCTGCCAACATGACCTGGAGGGAAAGAGACTCTAGAAGGGTCGATCTTCTCGAAGATCGAACAACTCACGGAATGAGACATAGCAACATCTCTTGAGCTGGGAGATGAAGTACAGATTTGAAGAAATGGAGTGGAGCAGATGACGAAGGTTCACTAGGTAGACAACGATTCCACGCTTAAGAAGGTGGTAAACGATTGCCAACGTAGCGAAGAGTTGAGTTGCCATGATACCACGACGAAACATCCTGGAGGAAGGTGATCATAGAGTATTACCTTAAGTGGCAAAAAGAATTACTTTTGATTCAGAGATCATTGAAACTCTTCATACCAGCATAAGGCAATTCACAACGATCGTTTGGAGGGGGTCTGTAGAATGGCATACTCGGACTTGGATGATGTGGATTACCTTGTTGAAGACAACGTAATGGATGAATTTGCTTATCACCGGAGGTGGAAGAGACCCATGGTAGAATGGCACTTTGGCGGTGCAAGCTGGGAACAAAATGCAAATGCTGGGAATGATTCTGGTAACTGGGGAAGAACCCAACAATAAAGAGTGAATTCACTGTTGGAGTGGTTATAGCATAACCGAAGGGACTAGGAGCAATCCCGGTTAGTGCCGGCGATAATACCTAACGCTTGTGCATGCTCTCAAGAACTTGAGCAATTCCATAATCATCAAGGTTTTACCAACATCCGTGTCAAGGGTCCGATAACACAACTTACTACCATGATGAATGGTGATGGAGGATGCAGATGCAAAGGAAGATAACACCTTCTCAGATTTCACCCTTGGCGGGGCCAAGGAAATAAAATCTGGATGATCGACCGAGAGACATTTAGCACTCCGCTTCTAATGTTCTCCTTGATGTTCTAGTGTAACCCATTCATAGATATGGTTTGATATCTAGAACATCAAGTAAAGGGTCGGACTTCGGGAACACAAGAATCCATAAGGAACAACTAGGGAGGTAAACCCTACGAAATCCTTATAGGGAGGTGGCCAACTTCTTTAATCAAGATACTACAATAATAGGTCTCTCGGCTGGGTGGTGCTGGCCTCGACATCCACTTTACCGGTTATCGAGGGACCAATATTATAGTTCTTGGGAAATGTTCCAAACCATCATATCTGCCTGAGATTCAGATCTGGTTGGTGTCAGGATATCCCAGACTCATCAAGTCTAGAAAGAAAAATGAAAGTTTGCAACGCAAATCGACGAGATAATGTTGCGGGATTCTCGGGGAGTGATCTACGATAGTAAGCTCCAAAACATGAGCTGGTTCTGCTACAACATGTGAACACGCTGTCCCAGACAAACATGACCACGTGGTAGTCTTATAATAAAACACTACCGAGTTCAGGAGGGGAAACCATCATTAAGGACATCGAAGTCTCCACGCGTGAAAATCCAAAGAGTTCACCTTGGACAGACTCCTTTATCTTTGAAAAACTCAATCAGTGGCTTGGTGTGCTAGGATATACATATAGCATGGAGGTTGCAAATCTCCAGACCACAGAATACTTCGCACGTATGCATGACTGACTTGGGATGATTCCAAAGGAAACAACATTGACTTTCTCGAATCCACGGCGGCAACTTGCATCAAATGCACATGGACTGGAGGAAGTCACTTCTTACATCCGAACATTTGCTCCATGAACTAGCATGAAGAAATGCTTTCAAAAGTTTCCAACACTAACTTAATGTTCAACAAAATCATGGAGGCAATAAGGATGTTGTCAATGGGCTCAACAACAATTCATCCGGGTTTCCTTTTAAAAGGAATTCCATAGTTAAGTGAACAAGTGATAGCATTGGTCAGACCAAAGATGTAGGGGTGTATGCTCGAGGGATCAACCACGAGTAAGACAACATTACGAGCATCGTTGGTACTGATTTGATTTGACGATAGCCCACACTCAAATCAAAGGATTGATAAGACAATAGGTCCAGCAACTGATCACAGGGACCAATCGATGAAGATATCATCTTTCTTCAACACACACTACACAAGAATATCCCTTTGGAACGAACTAAGTCAGACAAGCTTTTATCTTCCAACCCTCCAAGTTATTGTTTAGCTTAACCAACTAGCTCAGGGATATCTAACACCGATTCTTGGAGAGAAGGTGGTTCACAAGAAACCAACTTGATCACGAGCTCAACATAGCGGTCAGGTGACAACCTGGTAATACTTCTGAGAAGATATTCAGAAAATCACGAGCCACCGGTATGTTACTAAGCTCGAGAACAATCTTGCTTTTCAGGGCAAGACGATATGATCAATAGAGCAAGAATTTGAAATAATCCTAACCCATCGATCGAGGAGGGCACTGAGAACAAGGACTAGGTAGCATGATCAACCTTAAAATGATGATTCGAAAACCAACATACTAAGAATGAAATTATTATCCTTTAACTACCAAGCAACAGAGTTGCTAGCAGTATTGATTTCACACATCACAATTCATTTGTCGGTATTCCGGTTGCATCAACACGAGGGCCGAGGAATGAACAGTGATGGCAAGAAGTATCACTGTACCAAGAGTTCATGGGATGGTGTGCAATTCCTATAATAATCTCGATATAAAATATGTAATACTCCAAGGTAGAGCAGAACCAAAAGCTGGATTGGCATTTGATCTGCGGAATACAACTACTTTGACCCAATCCTAGATATGGATGAGGTACTGGAGTTTGTTTCTCCTAGTCATTCTGCAATAGAATGGCTTGACGGATCACAAGAGTAATAGGCATCGATAAACGAATGCATGCATACTCTTGATATCAATTGATAGACGAGGGTCAGAATGCAACTAAAGAGAACAACTCAAAGGAACATATAACTTTCTGAGTTGTGGATGCATAGATTAGTATGTCAAACCAAGTTCAACATATTTCTTCCGGATAACCCATGCAGAAAGGTAGAACTGGCAGAGTCACGATTTATGAATGGAGAACTCCTCAAGAGTACTCTAATTGTGATTTTTTTGATCCAATAAACATCTGCCATAAGCGGTTCATAGTATTTGGAAGAAGGAAATACCACGGATCTCGAGGACTATCGTAAAGGTTATTAATAGCCTAAGGAACTAGCAAACACTATCAACATGAAGTAAGTGGAGTGAACCTCGGGTTCAAAGCCCAAGGAGTAGAATACCTACTACTAAGTGGCATCACGGGATGCTTTCGAGAATAAAAGCCAGAATCATCACACTGGGACACAAAACATGGCTAGACTACTAGATGATCCCCTGAGACACCTAGGGTCATAGTAATAACTCTAACATAAAGGTTGAGGCGGTAGAGTACCTCAACTCAACAATTTGTGTGATTAATCTGACCAAAGGCACATCGGAAACAGGAGGAAGGGATTTGCAAATGCATCAGACTGTTTGGAAATCTGGGATGACTCGGACAGCATAACGGCTGTAAATGCTCAGAAAAGATTTGAGACATTCACAAAAAGGGTGGCATAACCACTCAGAAGCACAATATCAAGGTTTCGAGATCAACAGTTAACATACGGAAGTAGTAGGAGCTGAACTGAGGCTTGAATCAACAATCTTATAAGTCTACGGATTAGTAACACGTGATCCTGATAGAAAGAAGAGATATCCTAGTTCTTAATCCCCGTAGAAGATAAGATGATGACTCAGATCAGAAGGGCATAAGGTATAAGGAGTAAAAAGAGCCTTACGTTCCATCCCACAATCAATTCCCTTATATAACTAAAGAATTTCTAAACTCAACTTCGACCAGTTTGGCTTGGTAATCCTACAGGCAGTCAAGCTCTGATACCAACGCTGTCAGGACCCCGACTCGATGCCACATAGGTCTACCATGTAACACCTCATATCACTTTGCGGCCTCACGCACGGTATTCCCACGGGTGTCGCCTTACCTTTGCCCGGGACCGTTTGCGCCTTTTGGCTCACGTATATGATAGTGTCGCTAGCATCCATATGATAAAGAGCCCGGGCTGACATGACTAGTCGTAAACCCAAAGTGGCACAGACTTACAGGGACAGGCATCCATGACCCAGCTTCGAACGTGTCGGTCATCAGCAAGTGGGTCCGGGCTGTAGCACTGGGCTAGCAGGACTCCGGTAAACCGGGCTGTAGCGGGCTAGCAGGACTCCGGTACTCAAAGCGTGACATTTCCCCGAAGGGACAGACACAGGAACGAAGAAGGACACATGCCGGCCAGCCTAAGTGTTCCGGAGCAGTAGCAAGCTACCATGGCTCAGTGAAACACTAGGAGACATTTCCCGGTAAGAGAGGCTACTAAAGATAAACAACTAGATGGTCAGATCCCACACATATCAAGCATTTCAATAACATACACACAATATGCTCGATATGTGCAATACAACATGGCATCACAAAATGACTCTACGACTCAAGTAGTTTACTCAATAGGCTCCGAGGAGCGAGATATTACAAACATGGGTCTCATGACCCAACACTCAGAGCATACAAGTCAAAGCACAAGCGGAAGCTATCATGTCTGAGTACATACAACTATAAATGAAAAAGGCTGAGAAGCCTGACTATCTATCAGATCCTGCCGAGGGCACAAGATCGTAGCTGAGGTATCAAGCTAAACGTCGAAGACCACGCGGAAATACTAGTGAGACTGAAGTCTCTCTGCAAAACATAAAATAGGCAAACGTGAGTACAAATGTACCCAGCAAGACTTACATCAGATCTATCTACATATGCATCATTATCAACAAAGGGGTGGTGGGGTTTAACTGCAGCAAGCCAGCTTTGACTCGGTGGCTATCCTGAACTACGACTGCGAGTAACTTTTTGAGGTGGCGCACACGAGTCCACATATTCACCATATCAATACACCACTATGGATCCGCTCCCGTCTCCCTACGAGAACGCCATCCATAGCACTCACGCTTATCTTGCGCATTTTAAAGTATCCACTTTCACTTGTCTATGAACTGATATAAGTAATCCAGAAGTCCTTTTTCCGCGGACACGGCTATTCGAATAGATGATGTTAACCCTGCAGGGGTGTACTTCTTCATACATGTTTCCACCACTTAGCGTCTGCACACGACATGTGCTCGGCAGACTTCAAGCGAAAGCCGACGTGGGTGTAGACCACGACCTACCTAAACACTCAAGTCTCTAGTCCAGGTTTATCGCCTATTCGGGTTCCATCCATGAGGAGATCCGGCCGGAGTTTCGCTCACAGCCCCAAACGATGTGAACAGGGTTCCGTGACACCAAACGGGCGCCCGGTTTACCCGGCCACGTGCCTACCGCATCACAGCCCACCCCTACGGTCAGCGCTGTCCATGGCCTCCAGCATACTACAAACACCAGAAACTACTTGCAACTCCTGGACAGAGGACGAGGGTGAATGAGAAGTCGAGCGGGGTCATATTTCAGGGCCCAATGTATGGTAGTAACTGAATCAAGGATCACAAACACAGAACTCAGTTCCTGAGGACGGCTACAATGAGACAACCCACCATGTACTCCTACATGGCCTCTCACCGCTACCTTTACCAAATCGTGTTCACACACTTAGCTCACACACAGTAGGACATGTTCACACGCCTCTGATTCATCCCCGATGAATCAGACCTGACTCAACTCTAAGCAGTAGCAGGCATGACAAACAAGCATGAATGAGTAGGCACAACAGGGCTCAAACAACTCCTACTCATGCTAGTGGGTTTCATCTATTTACTGTGGCAATGACAGGTCATGCAAAGGATAAAGGGGTTCAGCTACCGCAGCAAGTAACAGATAAATCGGTGTTGTCCTAATGCATTAAAAGAGAGCAGGGGCGAGAGAGTAGGATTGTATCGGAATGAACAAGGGGGTTTTGCTTGCCTGGCACTTCTGAAGATAACATTGAGTCTTCATCAGTGTCAACGATCACAACGTTGGACATCGTCTACCGGGATGGAACAGATACCGGCAACAAGAAGAATTACAATCAATGCAATGCACAATATGATGCATGATCATGACATGGAAAAATGAATGTGTTTTGGGCTAATGCAACTAGCAATGGATTAAATGAAGTTGGTTTGAATACAAGATTCAAATTCAAACTCCATATGTGATTATTCAAATGCCATTCACTTCATTTGCCCTAAACAGTAGTGATAAGTTGTTCTAACATGCATGAAAATGGTACAGATGGATTCCTTGAATTTTTCTGATAATTTTTCATATATAATTTATTTAATATGGAGTTACGATTAATTTTCTATGATTTATTGAAGTTTTAGCTATTTTCTGGAATTTCAGAATTAAATTAAATCCGGAAAATGAGTTATGACATCAGCACTGCGTCATGCTTGCGTCAGCAAGTCAACAGGGCTGCCCCGGGTCAAATCTGACCAGTGGGGTCCACTGGTCAGTGACACAGGAGCTAATCCCGGTCAAACCCAGCGCTGACTGGGGTTTGACCAGGGGTGGGGCCCGCTGTCAGTGGCCTAGGGGGTTGATTAGCGGGGTAGTTAGGCCCTAATGACCGGCCACATCAGCTCCTGCCGGAGTTTCGCCGGCGGCGACCATTCCGCACGGCGGGGGAACGCCGGACTTGCGCTAGGGGCATCGGATCGACGCGCCAGGGGCACCAGGAGGTAGCCCGCGCCCGTGCGCATCTAGGGGAACCAACGGGAGGTGCGGGGGTGGCCGGAGCTCGCCGGAGTGGGGGCCGCAGCGGCTGCCGGAGCTCGGGTTTGGGCGGAGCGAGGTTACGGGGCGCTAGGGGGCTGGCTGAGGGGCTATGCGGACTCCTGGGGCAGCTAGGAGCACGCTAGGCTCGTCGGACTGGCCGCAGCAGCACGTCAGTGCCATGCCCGGCGTCCATGGCGGACGGCGGCGCTCGGGAATGTGGCCGGGGTGCTACGGCACGGGAACGAACAAAATGGAGGAGGGGAAACGGAGTGGAGCTCACAGGGATCGTGCAGGGAGGGTCAGCGAGCTCGGGGGCGCGCCGGAGTGGCCGAATTCGACGGAGAACGGCGCCGGGCCGAAGCTTGGGGATGATGACGATGGCGGCTGCTCGGGGCCCTTCCGGTCACGTGGCTCGGTGAGGGGGTTGGCGACGAGGTGCAGGAGTTCGGGAGCACGTCGGAGAGGGAAGGGGGTGGCCGTGGTCATGGCTACGGCGAGCGGCGCTCCCAGGTGCGTTCGGTGACGAGAGGGAGGAAGAACAGAGGAGGAGGAGGGGTCCAGAGAGAGAGAGACGATCGAGGGGGGTCGGGGCCGTCTTCGTGGCGTCGCGAGGGGGTCGGGGGGGCTGCCACGGCGAAGCAGGAGGTGGAGGCCTCCGCGTGCGCGCGTGCGTGCGGTGTCCGTCCTCCTGGCAGAGGAGGAAGAAGACAAGGGGGGAGGAGGAGGTGGGCTGGGCCGGCTCTAGTGGACTGGGCTGCTGGTGGGCTACCAGGTAAGGCCAGGTAAGTTCTACTCCTTTTATTTTTTTCTGTTCTGTTTTCTATTTGTTCTGTTTTGTTTTAGTTTAGTAAAATACTAAACCATTTTAATAAATTCTGTAGTTTATTATGTGGCTTACTAAAATATATACAAAGCCACTCACAAACTTCCAGAATTATTTGGAGTCATATTTAATATATATTAAATATAAATCCAGAGCAAATAGTTATTGGATTAATTCAAATGGCCAAAATAAATATCTCTGTGACTCCAAAAATATTGGTTTAAATTTTACCTCTCACCAATATTTCCATGGAATAACAGGAACATTTTCTTGGACTCATTTGATGAAATTTAAATGTTGGTTATTTTTTTAGAGGTCTTCTGAGGCTTTGAAAATTCCTCAATTCAAATTTCATTTGAATTTAAACATGATGCAGCAAGAGGTCTAGCCTAGTGCATTACCAGAAGCTAGGGATGTGACAGGCTACTCCATCCATTCCGATGATCTTCCTTTTGCCTCTCCTCACGACAACACGACTGGGCTTTGGCGGGTCGGTAATGAAGAAGCATTGGTCCACTTGGGAAGCTAGTACCCATGGCTCATTTTTCGCGGTGACGTTTGCGCCCGCGGTCTTGGATTTGGCTTCGGGTATAACCATGGTGGTGAAATACCGGTCTTCTTTTATGACGTTTTTGGCCCATCTGACACGGAACATCGGGACCTTCTCTCCAGCGTAGCTCAGCTCCCAGATCTCCTCGATCCTTCCGTAGTATCTGTCCTTGTCGTTACCGGTGTAGGATTCCATCGTTACCCCGGAGTTCTGATAACCATCGCTCTTCATGTCCTTGTCCTCGGTGTAGAATGTGTAGCCGTTGATATCGTACGCCTCATAGGTCATCAGGTTGTGCTCGGCGCCCTGTGACAAGGCGAATATGAGTTGTTCTTCCGCGGAAGAATCCTCATGTAAAGGGTACGACAGAAGCTTCTGCTTGAACCAACGCGTGAAACATGAGTTGTGCTCTTTGAGTATATCTCCGTCCGTCCTCTGTTGGCCTCGGTCATTGTACGTCTTCTTAATAAAGGTTTTGTGCTCTACCACCCAAGGATCGACCACGTCTATGTGTTGTAGCGCGACTAGGTTTGCTCTTTCAAAGTCGGCGAGTCGACCCTCGAAGTCGACATGCATTTCGCGGCGACCCTCATGGTGACCCCATCCAGCGAGCCTGCTGAGGTGCCTGTTGACGGGCAGACCAACGGGGTTCTCGATGCCTAGATAATTCGTGCAGTAGGAGATGCACTCTTCGGTCAGAAAGCCCCTGGCTATGCTTCCCTCTGGACGTGACATGTTGCGAACGTATCCTTTGATGACACCATTCATCCTTTCGAACGGCATCATGCTGTGCAGGAACGTCGGCCCGAGTTGGATGATATCCTCCACTATATGGACCAGCAGATGCACCATAACGTCAAAGAATGCGGGCGGGAAGTACATCTCAAGCTCGCATAGTATCACCACGATCTCTTCCTGTAGCCTTCTGAGTTGCCTCCCGCCAATCGACTTCCGAGAGATGACGTCGAAAAAGTTGCATAGGCCAAATAGCGTTTCACGGACGTGCGCGTCCATGATCCCACGGATTGCAACTGGAAGTATCTGCGTCATCAGCACGTGACAGTCATGAGACTTCATCCCGCTGAACTTCTACTTCGCTGGGTCTAGGTATCTGATTATCTTCCCCGCGTAACCGTAAGGAAGTTTTACTCCTAGGAGGCAGGTGAAAAACTGCTCGATCTCCTCCTGACTTAGAGTGAAGCACGCGGGAGGGTAGTCATTTCCGGTCTTCTTGGCCTTTTTGCCTTTGCGACGACTTTCCGTGTCCTGCTTCGCCTCATCATCATCATCATCATCATCATTAGCGTGAAGCTCCTGCCTGATGCCCATTGATTTCAAGTCTACCCTTTCTTTCGGCCCATCTTTGGTCCTCTCTGGCATGTTGAGCAGGGTACCAAGCAGACTCTCGCACACGTTCTTCGTGATATGCATGACATCAAGGCTGTGAGGCACACGGTGGATCTTCCAGTACGGCAAGTCCCAGAAAACAGACCTCGTTTTCCATACCTTCAGCAGCGGCTCTGGCGCCTTTCGCTTCTTTCCCGGCAGTGGGCAGTCTTTCCAATTTTTCAACAGCTTGTCTATTTCCTCGCCGCTCCTCGTACACGGGCGTTTTCGGGGTTCGGTTTCACCATCGAACAGATCCTTGCGTTTCCTCCACGGGTCATCATCGCGAAGCCACCTTCGATGTCCCATGAACACGGTTTTCGAAGACCCGGGATCTCTATCTAGCTGGCGATACGTTGTGTCATCCATGCACCTTACGCATCCAGAAAATCCGTGGACTACCTGCCCCGCGAGATATCCGTAACCGAGATAGTCGTGCACCGTCGTGAGCAGTGCGGCTCTCATAGGGAAATATTCTTTCTCTGTGGCGTCCCACGTATTGGCTGGCGTTTTCCACAGCGTGTCAAGCTCCTCTTTCAGCAGCCCCAGATACAGATTGATGTCGTTCCCTGGTTGTTTCGGCCCTTCAATTAGCATACTCATGTGAATGTACTTCCTCTTCATGCACAACCAGGGGGGAAGGTTGTACATCCACACAAACACAGGCCAGGTGCTATGTGTGCTTCTATGGCTGCCAAACGGATTGACTCCATCGGTGCTCGCGCCCAGCACGATGTTCCTTGGATCGTTCCCAAATTCTAGGTATTCGAAGTTCAACGCTTGCCACTGGCTCGCATCCTTAGGGTGACTCAGCATCTTGTCTTTTTTATCTATCTCTGGATCATTTGCGTCATCTTCTCGCTTCTTCTCCTCCCTATCCGCGTGCCAACGCAGGAGCTTTGCTACCTTAGGGTCCGCGAAATACCGCTGCAGACGAGGAGTGATCGTAAAGTACCACACCGATTTTCGAGGAGCTTTCTTCCTCTTCTTGTATCGAGTGACGCCGCACACCGGACATATGGTAGACTCCACGTGCTTGTCCCGATAAATGATGCAATTGTTCATGCACACATGATATTTCACGTGCGGTAAATCCAGAGGACACACGATTTTCTTCGCCTCCTCGAAACAGGTCGGGCACTTGTTCCCCTTGGGAAGACGTTCGTGCCAGAATGACATGTTCTCGTCGAAGCATGCGTCGGTCATTTTGTGTTTTACCTTCATCTCCAGAGCCATGAGCGTTACTTTCAGGCGGGTATCCTCGGGCCTGCATCCTTCATACAATGGAGTAACCGCGTCTATCTCCAGTTGATCCAGCTTGGCTTTCTCTCGGGCGGCAGCTCTTGCGTTATCCGCCCGCTTGAGAAGCAGCTCTTGAATATGAGGGTCCTGCACCCAGCCTCCATCGTCGTCTGCTCCGGCATCTTTATCTTCATGATCATTCCCTTCGTCTTGATCTTCCTCATCATCATGTACGACATCTTCTACATGATGACTGTGTACATCATCACCGTCGTGATCATGTCCTGGAGATTCTTCGTCTTCTCGCCCGCCCTCGCCGCGGTGGTACTTGTCTTGTTGCCCTTCCTCATTTCTTGCCCGGCCCCGGCCATGGACGACTTGATAGTCATCTTCATCACCTTGCCACCGATAGCCATCCATGAAACCACGCAAGAGCAGGTGGTCCCGCACCTGCCCGAAATCCGGGTCCGCAATAAGGCTCTTCAGCTTGCATCTTCGACATGGACATCTTATCTCCGTCTCGTTCTTTTGAAGCATCTCGGCCTTCGCGGAGCTCAAAAACCTATTCACGATGCCTTCAGTCATCATGCGGACCATGGTCGCCTGCGGGGTAGAGCAAAACGATATGTTAGAACCAAGAAAAAATTTGGCATGACCTTCCCTAAAAATAGGACCAAAAAGAATGCATAGTGCCAAAATTCTCGCCGAAACGGAAATGAATCAAAACATTCCGGCAAAATATTGGCAACTATCGCATATTTCAAATACCGGTACCTTCAAACACAAACATATATGCAACACCACAAACACATGCAACACCACAAACATACATAGATCTAGCTAGGCCACAAAAAGTGCATGTGCACGTTGTTGGAGCAAGATAGGGAGAAAAAAAAGTAGATCTATATCATGAAGATAGCTTTCCCTTACTTACCTATCAAAAAAGGTAATTTCACCACTTAATTTTGTTGAATCTATGGTGGAAATGAGGTGAGGAGGAGGAGATGGCCGAAAGCTTGGAGAAGGAGGTGGATGGAATGAAGTGGGGAAAGTGAGTGGGTAGGTGTGGGCTGTCCAAAATATCTTGTTGGTCCCAGGTTACTAATGGCGCACCGTAGGAAAATGCGCCATTAGTAACCCTAGTTACTAATGGCGCATCAGCCTACGGTGCGCCATTAGTAGTTTTGCAAAAAAGTAAAAATAATAAGTATATATACTAATGGCGCATCTCCTCTGAGTGCGCCATTACTAGTTTAAACTAGTAATGGCGCACTGTGCCACGATGCGCCATTAGTAGTTTTGCAAAAAAAAGAATAAAACAAAATTTACAGTAATGGCGCACTGCCTGCTTGGTGCGCCATTAGTAGTTATAGATAGTAATGGCGCATTATGGACCCGATGCGCCATTAGTATGTATGGGAAAATGGAAAAATAATAATTCATACTAGTGGCGCACCCTGTTTACGGTGCGCCATTAGTGTCTTCCACACTAATGGCGTATCACAAACATGTGCGCCATTAGTATATAGTAGTGGCGCACTGCTTCCACGGTGCGCCATTAGAATCAATCCTATCTATAGCCCTTTTCCTAGTAGTGGCAAAAAGTGTTACATCAAATAGATCTCCAAGAGACCATTGTATTGAGAATCGAGAGAGAGAGAGAGAGAGAGAGAGAGAGAGAGAGAGAGAGAGGAAGCCATCTAGCTACTGCCTACGGACCCATAGGTCTACAATGAACTACTCACGCATCATCAGAGAGGCACCAATGAGGATGATGAACCCCTCCGTGATCGTGTCTAGATTGGATTTGGTGGTACTGGAACTTGCGGTGGCTGGAATTGTGTTTCGTCGACTCCCCCTAGGTGCACCCAGGTGGGTTGTGCCCCCCTCGGGGCACCCCTCTGGTACTTCTTCGGCCCATCTTGTGTCTTTTGATCTAGAATAAATCTCCAAAAAGTTTCGCTGCATTTGGACTCCATTTGGTATTGATTTTCTGTGAAGTAAAAAACAAGCAAAAAAATAGCAACTGACACTGGGCACTATGTCAATAGGTTAGTCCCAAAAAATGATATAAATTTGCTATAAAATGATTGTAAAACATCCAAGAATGATAATATAACAGCATGGAACAATCAAATTATTGATACGTTGGAGACGTATCAATTATTATCCAATGATGTGTTGCCATCCTATGATGTTTGAGTAGATTCATTTTGTCCTACGGGTTAATTGTGGTATGGCGTGATTGATATGAGTTGTATGTTGATATGGTGCCCTCCATGTCACGCAAACATGTGGGATTATTGCTGTAGGGTTTTGCAATACGTTCACGATTCACTTATAGTGGGTAGCGAGAGTGACAGAAGCTTATAGCCGAGTAAGGGGGTTGTTGCGTATGGGAGTAAAGAGCACTTGTTACTTAATGATATGGTTGGGTTTTACCTTAGTGATATTTACTGGTTGCGGATGCTTGCTGGAGTTCCTATAATAAGTGCATGTGATTCAAGTACGGGAAGTGTGTTAGCATATCCCTCTCCCTCATTGCATATGATAAGTATATATCATGTTATATTCAATTGCCTATGG
This sequence comes from Triticum aestivum, assembly GCF_018294505.1. NCBI lineage: Eukaryota > Viridiplantae > Streptophyta > Magnoliopsida > Poales > Poaceae > Triticum > Triticum aestivum. The sequence continues at coordinate 370,290,308 of NC_057798.1, read as the reverse complement.
ACAATATTTCTTATCGTCTACAAAAGCTTTCTACTAAATAACTAACTTTTATTATCTTGCAAAGTACTCCTAGTTTTATTCTTGCAAAGTAGTTCTAGCATTACACCTACAACATACTTCTAGTTTCATACTTGTTCTTGGTAAAGCAAATGTTAAGTGTGCGTAGAGTTGTACCAATGGTCGATAGAACTTGAAGAGTATATAAATTCTACCTTTATCTCCTCGTTGGGTTTGACACTCTTATTTATTGAGAAAGCTACCATTGATCCCTGGAAGGACCAAGAAGAGGGGTCTAGAGGGGGGGTGATTAGACCCTTAATAAGAAAAAGTGGCAGTTTTTAATTTCTTCAAGTGAAGGTTGAGTTTAGCACATGCTAAAACACTCACAATACATTTCAAGCAAGCATGAGAGGAGTATATTCAGCAGAAAGAGTAATACATGCTAGTTGCAAGAAAGTAAAGGGATGGGATTGGAGTTTGCAAACGCAATGGATACACAGAGTTTTTTTGTGGTTCCGATAGGTGGTGCTATCATACATCCACATTGATGGAGACTTGAACCCACGAAGGGTAACGGCTGTGTGAGTCCAGGAGGGATCCACCCACAAAGGGTCCATGAAGAAGCATCCTTGTCTATCCCACCATGGCCATCGCCCACGAAGGACTTGCCTCACTAGAGTATATCTTCACGAAGAAGACGATCTCCTTGCCCTTACAAACTTCTTGGTTCAAATCCACATCATGACAGAGGCTCCCAAGCGACACCTAACCAATCTAGGAGACACCACTCTTCAAAAGGTAATAGATGGTGTGTTGATGAAGAACTCCTTGCTCTTGTGGTTCAAATGATAGTCTCCGCAACACTCAACTCTCACTATCAGATTTGGCTAGGGTGGAAGAGTGATTTGAGTGGAAAGCAACTTGGGGAAGGCTAGAAATCAAGGTTCAAATGGAGGAATGGAATCTCTTGATCTCAACACATGAGTAGGTGGTTCTCTCTCAAAATAGTATGGTGGAAGTGTAGGCATGTATTGATGGCTCTCTCACAAATGGAGAAGGGGGTGGAGGGGTATATATAGTCTCCACACAAAATCTAACCGTTACACCATTTGACTCATCTCGGTGAGACCGAATGGTTAAACTCGGTGGCACCGATCAGTTCAAAAATGTGAACGTTAGGAATCTCTATGGGACCGACTAGAACAACTCGGTGGGACCGATGTGCTTGGGCATAGGGCAAACATCATCTCGATGTTGATGATTGCATCAACTCGGTGAGACCGAAGTGAAGCAATAAGCAACAAACAATCTGTCAAGCCAACTCGGTGAGACCGGTTGCATAACTCGGTGAAACCAAAGTAAATGCAACAAGTCACAAAGCACTGGCACGGCCATCTCAGTGAGACCGAGATCTGTATTCTATGACCGAATCGTTAGGGTTTCTTGCAGTGGCTATGTCATATGAACTCGGTGGCTCCGGGTAGAAAGAATCGATGGGGCTGAGTTGGAGTTTAGGGGATGGAGATGGAGAAACTGGCTGAGGGTTCTGGAGCAATATCACTAAGCATTTAAGCAAGTAGATCATTAAGCAACACCTCATCCCCTTTTAGTAGTATTGGCTTTCCTATGGACTCAATGTGATCTTGGATCATTAAAATATAAATGAAGAGTCTTGAGCTTTTGCCAATCTTTGTCCTTATCATCTTGAAGGAGTTTCACATCCTCTTGTCCTTGCCACACCATTGTTGAACTTTTTTGAAATACACTAGATAGAACTATTAGTCCAACAGTAAATAGGTTGACATTAATTACCAAAATCACCCAGGGAGCACTTGTGCTTTCAGTCTCCCCCTTTTGGTAATTGATGACAACATACATCAAAGCTTTAAGTAAATGATATGAAGAGTAGTAAGTAAATCTTTGGAGGAACATGTAACATGCATAAGCTCCCCCTACATGTATGCAATCATGTAAAGATAAGATAAAAGAACATGTGAATGCATTGCATGGCAGAGTAGGTAATGAGTTACATGTATCTTGGCTATATGTATTAGAGCAAACAATATGATTGAAAGATGTAGCTTCATGTCTATGAATCCCTCTTGCAAAAAATATGTGCAGAAGCAAGAGATCATCATGCACATGACTGTGATGCATATACTTACCTTATGGTTCTTGAGCTGACTTTTCAAGGAGTAAACTTGAGAAAACAGGGTTAGATAACACAAGAACACTCTAAAAAAATAATTTCAAGATCCACAAGATTATCAAGACTGGGATGACATGTAATAGGTGAGTACTACAAAGTGAGTGCTTTAGTTAGATATAGACATGTCCCCAAAGATTTAAATGTAGCGACCCGACCCGGTAAGAGTCGAAGTCTCTGTGCTTACCATGCTAGTCCCTGGATCGACTTGCTAGCACACACAGTACTTGATGCAATAACAGAAACAACACACATCTCTTTATTACATCGATAGTCCAGGAGGAATACATTTATTACAAAATAGGGCTTAAAGCCAAATAAACAAATATTGCGGAAGCAAAGCAGTATATGAGTCCAACTCCACGAGCAAGGTTGAGTGTAGAACATCGACCTATCGCACCTTAATCCTCGTCGGATATATCTGCAATGTGATAAGTTGCAGCCATATAGATCAGTACATTGAATGTATGGGCAAGTCGCATCATAAGTATAATGAACCTATTCGTACATGCAGTTTGGCTGGTGGAAAGTTATAAATTTAGTTTTTGCATAAAGCTAGTTTTTTTTCCTAGAATAGAAGAAATTATTCTACTACTACATAATAGCATAGGATGAGTGGGCAAACCCAACTCATTCCATTCCCAAAGTTTCAGTTAAAACTCAACTGTTTAACTTAAGGGTGATGCGATCTCCCAACATTTCCACTACTAGATGATCAAGTTGTCCGTAAACAGGGACACGGCTAATCGATTAGGTTGACACACTCTGCAGAGGTTGCACACTTTTCCCCACAAGACTCGACCACCTCCATGATCGGAGGAACAAGACACTCTTTCGAAAGTGTTCCACGTTAACCCACGAATAGGTCGGTACACCAACTCACTCCACATCTTCAAGCCCATTCCAGAAGGGGTCACACTAACAGAGCAACTTAGCCAAAGCCCATATTGGCTTGTAGCTGCACACGTAAGCTTCTAGACATGAAAATATGTTTGATCCCTTTGATCCTGAGTGGACGAACCACAAGTGGTGCACCACCATGGATTTTCCATGCGTGCCCCACTATACTTTGCCACCATTCCAACCAGTTTCCGCCCAGGTAGTTCATTAATTATCTTAGGTCATGTTTACTACATAGTCACTCATACTTTATAATTATCACTCACCAATCCACGTCTACTTAGTGAAGCAACATAATGTAAAACGGTGGCAACAATGTTGTAAGGTTCAGACCTACCTCAATGAACTACTAGGTGTAAGCATAGCCATCCGGCATAAATTCCTACCATGCAGTCCTACAACAAAGAACTAAGTGCATAATAAAAACATAGGTAATGAAAACATGATCAAGATGCAACTTGCCTTGGTGCTACTGGTTGAATTCTAGAGACTGGTAGTATTCTGCTTCGCACTCCGGACAAGCTATCGCAAAGTAAATAAACATACATAAGCAATCATTTCAGAGAACCAAGAATAACATGCAAAGCAAAAAAGTCTCGGAAAAAACAAATGAACATATGAGACGCTTAACTAACATGAAAATATTCTAAGTGTAAAACAGCATAGGCACATGGCCTAAAAAGTGATGTGAACTATAGTGCATACTATGCATACTAGTAAAAATATTATTGGACAGACTGTAGTGTGTGAAAATTATCATGACAAAGGTCTAGGTGATAGGGTTTGGCTACGGTGACAAAATGCAAAAAGAATCAACTTAACCGGAGCTGCGGTTTAGGAGATATGGCCATTTGAAGTTCGAATTCGAAATAAATTCAAATTTTAATCTGACAAAGGTTTTAAAAAACGATACCACTAGATAGATCTAAACATGACAAAGAATTTTCCACTGGTTTCATCGAGTTTGGATCTACGGTTAAAAAGTTGTGGTTGTTCTAAGGTTAAGGGCTAATCTGCTAATATAAAGGAGTAAACAGAAAGAAAAATAATCGTGAGCAGGTCCTTGGGCACGTGACGGGTCGTGGCTGGCCGAGTAGCGTCCGCTGCGAAGGCTATGTGGCGAACGCCCGGCATTTAATAAAAACGCTAACCCATGGCTAACTAACAAAAACCGACCGGTAGTTTTTAAAATAAAAACCACGGTTAACCGCGTATCGGTTCAACTAAAAAAATAGCTAACCTAATCTAATATGGGTCGTTGATCTTTGATCTAACGAACAAGAGGAGGTGCGGCGGCTTACAGTTGGCTGGCGATGTCGGCGACGAGCAGAGGACGGCGGTGCGGCGTCGAGCGGTGGCAGGGCAGCGGCTACGGTGGTCCTCGGCGTCGAGGAAGAAGTTAGGGAGGTCGGGCGCGGCGTGGGTGTCACGATGGGCACGGCGCGGGGTGTCGTCGGGGCATCGTCTCTGGAGGGACCTAGGTGAGGAAAAGTTTTCAAAAAGACGCGCAAGTTCACGGGGATATGATTGACGAAGAAACAAGGGCTCGGGGTGGTTTACTGGCGGCGCAATGCTCCGGCGAGGTCGTTTGGCCGGCGAGATCCAAGCAACAACTGCAGGCGGTAGGAATGGCGTGGGAAGAAGTAGGCCGGCGAGGGTGGAAGAGGGGGTTCGGAGCATTAACAGGTGCAGTCGGGGGGTGCTGGCGTCGCGAATAAGCCTCATCCGCGGGGAGGCGGCCGGCGGTTGCGGGCGGGGAGTTCACCATGTCTATCCCAAGCGGGGCGAGCGAGAGGTTGGGGGCGAGGTGGGGAGCGGGGGCCACCTGGCAGTGGCAGTGGCGGGCGGTGAGCGAGAGGGGGCACAGGCGGTCGACCGGCGCGAACGTCCTCAGCGCGAGGCTGGACCTTGGGCCGTTTTGGCCGACTGGCTGGCTCTTGGGCCTAGTGCATCCCTGGTCCAAATTGGCTTCGATCCAGGCAGGTGTGTTGTGCTTGTTTTTTAACAGAAAACAAAAGTGGCCCTATATAAATTCAAATGAATAAAAAATACCACACAAATTCCTAAATTCATTTCTGAATATCTACAACATAGTGAACATTAATTAAAGCACAAAAAATATTGAAAATATTTTCCTAATGCAATTAATGCACTTTTTGCAAATAAAATAAATACCAAATAAACTCCAAAAACTTCAAATAATATTCAAAATGAAATTTCCAACTCTTTTATAACTTTGAGGAAGTCATCTTGTCCCCTCTCATTTGTTTTTCTCGAGTGGAAATTATTTGAACATTTGAAAAACTCCAAAATACTAAGAAATATGATATGCATTGAATGATTATACTAACATCCAAATTTTAATAAAAATTGGGATGTTACAAACCTACACCCTTAAGGTTAATCTCGCCCTTGAGATTTGGGTTGTTCAGCAAAAAGGTGCGGATGGTCCTGCCTGAGATCTTCCTCCCGTTCCCAAGTAGCTTCCTCCTCGGTGTGGTGACTCCACTGAACCTTGCAGAACTTGATGATCTTGGTGCGAGTGATCCTCTCCGAGGTCTCAAGAATCTTACCAGGCTTCTCCTCATAAGTCAGATCGCTCTCCAACTGAATTGCCTCCCATGGTACTGTATCTCTCAAAGGAATATCTGCCATCTCCGCATGACACTTCTTCGGCTGGGAAACATGAAACACATCGTGAACTCCTGACAAAACCTCTGGTAATTCCAAATGGTATGAAACCTCTCCTCTGCGCTCCAAAACTCTGTATGGCCCCACAAATCATGGTGCTAGCTTTCCTTTGACTCCAAATCTCTTAATACCTCGAAGTGGAGACACTCGAAGATATGCTCTATCTCCCACTTCATAGATCACTTCCTTGCGTTTAGCATCGGCATAACTCTTCTGGATTGACTGAGATATCTTAAGTATGTCACAAATCAACTTGACCTTCTCCTCAGAATCCCTGATCAAATTAGGTCCAAACAATTTGCGATCTCCAACTCCATCCCACATCAAAGGTGTCCTGCATTTCCTGCCAAACAATGCCTCGAAAGGGGCCATCTGCAAACTGGCTTGATAGCTGTTGTTGTATGAGAACTCTGCGTAGGGTAAGTTATCATCCCAGTTAGACATAGTCTAGCACACAAGCTCTCAACATGTCCTCCAGAATCTGATCGACTCTCTCTATCTGCCCACCAATCTGTGGATGGAAGGCTGTACTGAACTCTAGCCTGGTACCCAAAGTTTCGTGTAACTGTTTCCAAGACTTTGAGGTAAACTGTGTTCCTCTATCTGATATGATGCTCCTCGGAACTCCATGCAGACATACGATCCTGGTCATATATATATATTTGCCAGCTTAGCACTTATATAGGTGGTCTTCACTGGAATGAAGTGATCCACCTTGGTCAAACGATCAACTATCACCCAAATGGAATCATAACCTAAACGAGTCCTGGGTAACCCCATGATAAAGTCCATACCAAGTTTATCCCACTTCCAATCAGGTATCAACAACGGCTGAAGTAAACCTCCTGGTTTCTGATGCTCCGCCTTTACTCTCTAACATACATCACATATTGCCACATACTCAACAATCTCTCTCTTCATACCGGCCCACCAAAAACTTTCCTTCAAGTTCAAATACATGTTGTTGTTGCCTAGGTCTATCGAGTATGGTGAATCATGAGCCTCTTGAAGAATCAACTTCCTGATCTCTGGATCATTGGGTACACAAATACGTTTCTCAAACCATATGGTTCCATGTCCATCCTCACAAAATCCTTCTGCTTTTCCTTTGCTCATCATTTCCTTTATCTCAGCAATACCTTGGTCCAACTTCTGGGCTTCTCTGATTCTTCCCAACAAGGTGGACTGTACCTCCATAGCGGCAACATAACCTCTTGGAACTATTTCTAACTGAAGGTCTCTAAGTTGATCACATAACTCCTGAGGTAAACCTCCTACTGTAAGGGTATTAATATAACTCTTACGGATCAAAGCATCCGCCACAACATTGGCTTTTCCTGGATGATAATGCAGACTCGTGTCATACTCCTTTACCTCAGGTTCAACTCCTTCTGCGTGAAGATATACTTCAAACTCATGTGATCCATGTGAACATCACAATGATTCCCAATAAGATAGTGTCTCCATGTCTTGAGTGCATGCACTATGGCTGCCAACTCCGAATCATGTGTGGCATAGTTCAACTCATGAGGTTAAAGCTGTCGTGAATCATAAGCTACAACCTTTCCCTCTTGCATAAGAACACCTCCAAGTCCCTACGTGAAGCATCACAATACACCAGATAGTCCTTGTGTACGTCAGGCAGAATTAGCACTGGGGTTGTAACCAAACACTTCTTCAACTCTTGAAAGCTGGCTTCACACTCTTCAGTCCAAACGAACTTGGTGTCCTTCTTAAACAACGTTGTCATGCACCTTGCAATCTTGGAGAAATTTTCAATAAATCTCCGGTAACATCCTGCAAGTCCAAGGAAACTGCGAATCTCGCCAACTGTGGTGGGTGCATTCCATACTGTGACTGCCTCTACCTTGGTAGGGTCCACTGCATTCCCTTCACTGGACACTACATGTCCAAGAAATCCGACTTCCTTCAGCCAAAACTCGCACTTGCGAAACTTGGCAAAGTTGATGTTCTCTGAGATTCTCCAAAACTAAGCGCAGTTGTTCCGTGTGTTCCTCCTCGTTCTTGGAGTAAACCAATATATCATCAATGAATACCAAAACTATCCAAGAACTCCATGAATACCTTGTTCATCATGCTCATAAAATAGGTAGGGGCATTAGTCAAACCAAAGGACATGATTGTGTACTCATAAAGCCCATACCTTGTGGTAAAAGATGTCTTGGGTTTATCCTTCTCACGGATCTTCAACTGGTGATAAACCGATCGAAGATCGATCTTGGAGAAAACACTAGCTATTTCTAGTCGGTCAAACAATTCATTGATCATCTGTAGGGGATACTTGTTCTTGATGGTCACCTCGTTCAGAGAACGGTAATCCACACACATCCTCAAGATTCCATCTTTCTTCTCCACTAAGAGTACTCAGGCTTCCCAAGGTGATGAACTCAGGCGAATATACCCTTTCCCTAGCAACTCCTTAATCTGTTTCTTGACTTCCTCCAAATCATTAGCAAGCATCCGATACGGCCTCTTGGAGATAGGTCCTTTGCCTGGTAGCAGCTCAATCTCCTGATCTCGCAGCATACCCGATAACTCCTCCGAAAATACATCGGGAAAATCCATCACCACTGGTACTTCTTCCTGGACAACTCCTGTAAGAGAGTTCATCAATGAATCCTCCTATGAACATGGTGGTTGTGACCATTTCCTCCATGATGAATGTGGCCTCCATGGTTATCATGATTCCCTCCAAACTTGCTAGTGCCTGATCCAGAACTTCCTAAGTACAGGCTATAGCGGGGCTTTTGTTGAGCTCCAGAGTTATACTTCCCCTGATCGTACTTCCTCTTATGGTTTTCCGTTTGCTGGTGCTTCCCTTTGAGAATGATAGCCTTGTGAACCAGTTCTTGATAGTTTGCAAAGGTCTCCACAGTCAACTGAACTCCCAACTCATTGTTCAGTCCCTCCAGAAACTTCTCCTGTTTGGCTGCATCAGTGGCCACGTCCTTTGGGGTATAACGGGCCAACCTACTGAACTCATCAACATACTGAGATACCATGCATCCTCCCTGGCGCAAGATACGAAATTCCTTCTTCTTCAGACTCATGGCTCCAGCTGAGACATGAGCAATGCGAAATGCCTGCTGGAACTGAGTCCAAGTCACACTCTCCATGGTGTATGTGCTGGTGTAGTTTTCCCACCATGTAGCTGCCGGTCCATCCAGCCGGTGGCGGAAAACCTCACCTTCTCAGCATCATTGCATCTTGCTCCCTTACTATCTTGCGGAGCCAGTCATTTGTGACGATCGGCTCTGTGCTGCTAGAGAACATGGGTGGGTTCAGCCTCAGAAAACGGGTAAGACTATCAACTGGGGTGGCGGCGGTGGGTTGTTTTTGTTGTGGTTCTGGTTCTGGATGAGCATCTGCATAAGAGCATTCTACTGCTGGATCAATTGGGTGAGCTCCGGCAGAAAGTTGAATCCGGGGTCACGTCTTGGAGGCATCTGATGGGTTTAGAGTGGATGAGAAGTTAGAATAGAAAAAGGGCCTAATGAGTAAAGTCACACCACCCATATGCACATGATAGCAATAAAACTTCAAATCACTCCAATTCAATTTCAATTAAAGAGGTTCACACGAATAATCACACCTAAGGTAAGCCATATCACAAGATTTGACAAGGTCTCACAAATGAATAAAACAAATCAGATAACAAAATCGAATTCCTAAACTCTCGTGGTGGTATAAAATCTAACTCTCATCTAATGAGGACTAGTCAACCCTGTTGACGTCGGGTGTCCTTGTATACACTACAAAAAAATTCACTTTCTTGATGATACATGTTTGTCATAGTAGGTCACATTTTCTGTCATGCATGTACATCCATGACGATTTTATGTCAGCATCAAGATAGTCATACCTGTGCTGTCGTAGAAGTGTTCCATGACATTACGAGAATTATCATCACGAAAGTGTCCACTTACACGACGATAAATGGCGCATCATGGAAGTGCTTTCGTCAAGGGTAACCGACACGTGGCATCCACCGTACGGGTCGCAGTTAAGCTATCGTGTCCGGCTTTGGATTCGATAACCCGCTAACAGCCACGACCAATGGCGATTTTTCCACGTGTAAAATTCTGATTGGCCGACGGAACCACGTGTCAGCTCCGTGTTGGCATAGATATCACTCATCCAATGGGCGAGATGCGCCTATGATATGGTGACACGTGGACGACCCAAAAGTGGCACATAAAGATTAAATGGGTCGGCCCAACTAAAGACCCACAAGATTTTGTAGACCATAATGGGCTAGCCCAGCTAAAGGCCCACAAGATTTTGCAGACCATAATGGGCCGACGCAACTAAAGGACCAACAGATTTTGAAGACCATAATGGGCCGGCCTAGCTAAAGGCCCACAAGATTTTGAAGATACTAGTGGGCCGACCCGTTAACAGGTTGCGATGTTTTGGGCCAAATGCCAACCCATATTTAATCCGGTCCATTAACAACCTGCCACATTCTGGGCCTATAAGGGCCCATATGAGATCCGTCCTGTTAATATCCTACCATGTTATGGGCCATATTATGGCCCATATCAGATCCAACCCTTTAAGAGCCTTTGGGCTAAATTATGGCCCAATCAGACTTGGCCTGTCAACTGGACGCTGTGCTTTTGGGCCACTTAAGGCCCAGTTAGGATTTACGTTTTCTACAGGCCCATTTAGTAATACAGACTGATATTAGTTGCAACCTGTTAAATACTCGTTTAACATTTTGGCCCTATATTTATTTCGGCCTATTAAAAGCTCGTCATATAGTTGGGGTCATATAGTTGGGCCTTACTATGGCCCGCTTTGCATCCGGCCTGCTCACAGCCGATAATCTGATTGGGCCAAACAAGGACCGAGACAATTTTGGCTTGTTAACGGCCCATGATGTGATTGGCACAATCATGGGCCGAGGTCTATTTCAGCTTGTTGTCGGCCCGTGAGCTGTTTGGCACGTTTCAGGCCCAACCTACTTTTCACCCTCTAAAAGCCCATTGACTTTTCTTGCGAAAATAGGGCCGGCGGTTTAATCGTCCTATTAAAGGCCCAAAACTACTAGTGGGCCATTTTAAATTTAGGCCTATTAATGGGCCAAGATGACTGGGCTCATGATGCGGCCCATACATAGTGATTTGCATGACGGCCCGATTATGTACCGTAATTTTACGGTTTGGCCGGTTTACTGTTCATGGAGCAAAGATAGGATATATATATATACAGTAAAATAACTACAGCATCATGAATAACAAAAAACCTAGACTATACAATAAAGAAATTATGGCATATTACATCCACTGGGCATGAAAGTTCACCACTATGGTAATAAAGCACAAGCAGACAACAGATTACATACACTGGGCATCAAAGATCGCCACCAATGCAAATAAACACGCCGAAAAAATAATATACAAAACTAATAGCACTTCAATAGAGTTCAAGAAAGGTTAGCCCTACTCAGGAGCTGCAGTGCAAGCAGCTGAGCAAGCTGATGAGACTGCACTTGTTTGACACTTATATCCTCCTCACTCTGACAGAGAAACAAGCAGACAGATGACAGGTTTTGCACATATGCTGACAAGTCATCACATTTCTTATTGACGAACAAAAGTGACACAGTTTATAATAGCATTAACACAATATGGTATTGTTCAGGTTAAGACATGGCATGAAATGACATTGTGAAGGAGTTGGCAGCTTCACGACACCACTGGATTACAGATCAAGAACTCATAAGTATCAATGGTTAGTGTGCTGTCAATTTACCCCATTTAGGATTGGCAAATAAAGAGATGGTTTAAATAATAGTAGAATGATATGACATTGTTCATAGTTAAGACATTGCAGAATATGACATTGTGCTGTAGTGGGTAGGTTCACCACACCACTGGATTACGGATCAAGAACAGAAGCATACATGCAGTGCAAAAGAAGATCACATGCTCTGTATAGTTTAATTTACATGGTATGAAGAAGGAACTTGGTTGTACAACTGAAAACTTAAATTGAGAAGGGCAAACTTTTGTTTATGAACTACGCAATAAACTTTAATCATGTAATTCGATGCAAACACCAAAAATAAACAGTTGTTGCAGTCATGCCTAACCAAATATACACAACAAAGTTTGAAGGCTTGAGAAGGACAAACTTACATTAGTGGTGAAGACCAACTCTATAAAGCCCTTGTCCATGCTGATGGGGGGGGGCAATTCAAGAAGTTTACCACAGAATCTTCTTCATAAGCATTGCCTTTATTCTACATTTTGTTAAGAGTAAATATAGATGTGATAATATAAGAAAAAATGGAGAATATTTAAGATAAGATGAAGAGTGATGCTACATAACCAAGTAGCTATAAATGTAAGTACATCGATACAGGACAAAGGTACAACCAAGAGCAATGCAGAGCTAAACTTCTTCAGTACCATCGGTGTTATCCAACCTTAAGGTAAGAGTAAATATAGATCTAATGTGTAGAAAATGGAGGGCAAAGGAAAATAAGCTGCAGAGTGGTGGTACATGAACAACTAGCTGACAATATAAGTACACTGATAAAGGACAGCAGGTACTTACAAGAACAATGCAGAGCTAAACTCTTTCATTGGCATTGGATATATTCTATACTAATGTAACCATTCATACAGATCAGATAATTTGGAGCGAACAATTGATAAGCAAGCTATCATGCATACTGCTGTCACATAATGAACTAGGTATGAATGCAAGTACAGTGATACAGGAAAACAGGTACTAACAAGAGCAAAGTAGCAGGCAACATATTTGCGATATCATGTTGTCGTTTTAAACCAGAATTCTTCTTCGAGCAGATTTCCTGCAAAAGAGATCCATAAGGCACATGCACAAAAGTAGAATTTCAAATTGCCATGTGATATCATAGACAGTACCTCATCCTGGGAACGAGACTAGTGCATAACAAGGTTTTTCCATTCAATGTCTTCTAAATTTAGCACATGAGACTTCATCGGAAATTCATTTATAGACTTGCCATCAAAGTGTGATTTCCTCAGGTAACACCGATACTGCTACAATACTTCCTTGAAAAGTGCAAGCAAGCTTTGCTTGTCATGACTATCCAGATTGATCATCACCTACTTACAACAATGTAATGTAAATTATTGATGTGTTCAATCAGTAGAAAACAGGAAAATAATCACCATGAATAATAGCACTTACACGTAAGTGGGACAGGAAGATGTGAAAATGGTGTTTGTCTTCACTATAATCTTCCCATGATGGGTATATATGCACGTAGTCCCTAACAACAATGAAAGCATTGCCTTTTAAACTGGGAATAACTGGAATGGGGTTCCAATCCGCGGGAACTGGCCATCTCTGCAATTGGGATAGGTATTTGGCAGGTGGACTTGTTGTACTTTTTGTTGGAGTGGGATTTTTCTGTGGTACGGCTGGTGCTATGGCAACTGAAATCGGCATACCTTTTGCTCCAGTGCAGGTCCTATGTGGTGGGGCTAGTGGTTTGGCCAGTGAAGTATGGGTACAGTCTGCTGGAGTCGGTCCTACGTTTTGTGTCACTGGTTGTAGAGCCAATATAAGCGGGGTGTTGTCTGATTTCTTTGGCACCACCATGTTTTTCAAGGACTTTGCTGGTGCTCCTTCAGGTTCGGCAATCACCCTCATCCTTTTTGATGTATGATGCACAAGAACAACATTTGAGTGAAAAACATGGTATGATGACAAATGGAATATGTATTGATAAAGGATGGGCATGGCATCTTGACATATATGATGAGTAAACTAAGCAGATGGCAGTGCAACAAAGTATAAGAAATGCAAGACACCTTATGCAAGATACGCGCAATCAATAAAACTTTGCCAAATTAGAACAAGCACCTTGATGGGTGAACAGGACATGCCATCTGCCTTCGACTCCTCGAGGTCAGAATAGTCATTAGGATCATATTTTGAACAAGAATCTGCAGGTGGGGAGCGTATGAGTTTCATTGCATCCAGAATGGCACTCAATGCCTTGGTGCCAAATTTGTTAGTCATCGCAGTGTTCCCCAATATTCTTCTGATGCCTGCATTTTGATATTCATTGTGATTACGTACAATATCTAAGAAGCATGAAAACATAAATAGTAGTGAGATTATCTTTGTAATGCAGAGGATATTCTAATATATGTGAGGGAGTCCTGGATTAGGGGGTCCTCGGGTGTCCGGGCTATTTGATATGGGTCGGACTGATGGGTCGTGAACATACAAGTAGAAGACTTTTCCCTCGTGTCCGGGTAGGACTCCCATATGCGTGGATGGCAAGATTGGTGTCCGGATATGTTATTTCCTTCCCCTACAAACCAACTCTCTACAACCCTAGGCCCCTCCGTGTGTATATAAATCGGAGGGTTTAGTCCATAGAGGCTATCCGAATTCTCATAGGCTAGACAACTAGAGTTTACATTATGATCTCGAGTGAGATCAACTCTTGTAACCCCTATACTCATTGAATACAATCAAGCAGAACGTAGGGTTTTACCTCCTTTAAGAGGACCCGAACATGGGTAAACATTGTGTCCCCTTCGTCCCTTGTTACCATTGATCATTAGACGCACAGTTCGGGACCCCATACCCGAGATCTGCCGGTTTTGACACCGACTTGGTGCTTTCATTGATAGTTCCACTGTGTCGTCGATAGAAGGATCGATGGCTCAACTCGTCATCGGCAACGATGTTGTCTCTAGGGAGACTTTTCTCCCTGGTCAACTCTTTGTGTTTGGCAGCTTCGCTCTGCGTGCCAATTCAACTAGTCACCTCGAGCAGATTGACAGCTACGCCCCTAGTCATCAAATCAGGTTTGGAAGCTTGAATTACATCACAGATATCCGAGGAGACTTGGTCTTTGAAGAGTTCTCGGCCTCGGCCGCCGCTCCTCATCTACATGAAGGAAGCCCGTCGGATCCACCATCAGATTCCACTCAAGGATTGACTCTCGTGCCTGCCCTGACCTTAGATCCAGAGCGGACCACTCTATCTGAAGACGGGAGGATAAACCCCGTCGGACTCTCTCCCATTATGGATCTTCCTGCCAGAGACCCAGAGGTGACCACCTTGTTAGCGGGCCTAGAGCCAAACAAGGCTCTCACTTCCATCGGGAAGCCGGACTCGTCTCTGGATGTTAACTCCGAACTCTCGAGGTCTGCGTCTATCGAGCTCGGTCAATCAGTGATTACCGAATCTAGCTCCGCAGGTCCTCAGACACTTGTCCAGCTTTCGCTCCTAAACCAGGCGCTGGACCTAATGTGATCTCTCGCCATCACGGATGTATCACTTCCGAACTACGCCCATCCTGAGCTAGGGGCTGCGAGCGGGGAATTTTACGTCCCACCCACCACCCACTTAATAGCCACTGTTGAGGACATAACCGACATGCTAGACTACGCTTCAGAAGACATCGATGTTATGGATGACGATGCCGGAGCCGAACCAAGACAAAACCCGCCTTTCACTGGGCATTGCATGGCCACTTCTACCTACGACGTATACATGGTGGATACGCCCGAGAAGAAGGACGACAATGGCACTCAAGATCCGACTGAGGACATCCTGTCGAGGCACCACCAAAGCCCCGACATCACCGGCGCCGCTCATGATCGTGCCGGGAAAAGGAAAGCAATACTGGCACCAGAAATAATGACACTATGGACAATGTCGAAGACTCTGACCACCCCATCGAGCCTGCGTTCGAGCAGGATGAGAGGGAAGAGGGACAAGTCATCCCTGACGAACTTGTCGATAATGAGGATTCGGAAGATAGTAACTATCTACCAGCCTCCAAGGAGGATGTTAGCCTCGGTAACAAAGACTTCTTCATGCTAGAGGAACCCCTCAAACAAGAACGCTTCAAGCGACAACTCATCGCCACTGCGAGGAGCCTGAAAAAGAAAGAACAACAGCTTGAAGCCGAACATGACACGCTCAATGACAGATGGACCAGGGTCCTGGCTGCCGAAGAATACGGCCTTGAACGCCCGACAAAGAGCTACCCAAAACACAGGCTACTACCACAATTCGACGACGAGGCCCTTGAGCCAATACCGTCAAAATACAATCATGTTGATCAACCGGACCGACCACCACGTGGACGAGACAAAGCGACGAAATTATGCCGAACACCAGCCCGCACCACCTAGCCGTAGAGGCAAAGAGGCAGTGGCTCCGGCCTACACATACGACTTACGTCAGGACCTGCACAATAGAGCCGGCCAGACCAGATCAATCTACGGATCAAGGGGACGTGCTCCAACACGAGACGACGACCATCAAGCCTGGCGCGACAAGCATAACCAAGTTCGGGCCGAAAACCAAACATAGATGTCATCCGAACTCTGTCGTGATGTTGCCCGATATAGAGGCGCCGCGCACCCCATGTGCTTTACCAATGAGGTAATGCATGACAAGTTTCCGGAAGGGTTTAAACCCGTAAACATCGAGGCACATGATGGAACGACAGATCTAGCTGTATGGATTGAAGCTTTTCTTCTCCACATTCACATGTCCCGAGGCGATGATCTCCATGCCATTAAATACCTTCCTCTAAAGCTAAAAGGGCTAGCACGGCATTTGCTGAATAGCCAGAGAACTCCATTGGCAGTTGGGAGGACTTGGAGGACGCCTTTCGGGACAACTTTCAAGGCACTTATGTTCGACCACCAGACGCTGATGACCTAAGTCACATAGTCCAGCAACCTAGAGAGTTAGCCCGCAAACTGTGGATTTGTTTCTTAATTAAAAAGAACTGAATCATCGACTGTACGGACGCTGAAGCCTTAGCGGCATTTGAACAGAGTTTCCATGACAAATAGCTCACCCGACACCTCGGTCAGGAAAAGCTGAAAACTATGGCACCTCTTACTGCACTTATGACCCGCTTCTGTGCAGGCGAAGACAACTGGCTGGCTCGTAGAAGCAACAGTACCAGCGATCCAGGCACCTCTCAGGCTAGGGATGTCAATGGAAGGCCACGACGCAACAAAAATAAGCATCGGAACAACAATGAAGAAACAGAGGATACGACAGTAAACGCCGGATTTAGCGGCTCAAAACCAGGTCAACGGAAGAAGCCATTCAAAGGAAATAGAGACAGTCTGTCCAATTTGGACAAAATATTGGATAGGCCCTGCCAGATTCATGGCACCCCTAACAAGCCTGCCAACCACACCAACAGAAGCTGCTGGGTTTTTAAACAGGCCGGTAAATTAAATACCGAACATAAGGGGAAAGGACCTCAAAGCGAGGACAATGTTGAACCCCGCCATCCGAACACCGGGGGACAAAAGAAGTTTCCCCCCGAGGTGAAAACGGTGAACATTATATATGTCATACACACATTCCTAAGAGGGAGCGCAAGCGCACGCTAAGGGACGTGTACGCCATAGAGCGTCTCGCTCCAAAATTCAACCCATGGTCAGCTTGTCTGATCACCTTTGATCGTTGGGACCACCCAACCAGTATCCGTCACGGAGGTTCGATGGCCCTGGTACTCGATCCCATCATCGCCGGATACTATCTCACTAGATTCCTTATGGACGGCGGCAGTAGTCTCAACTTGATTTACCCAGACATTGTCCGTAAGATGGGTATTGACCCATCAAGAATCAAGCCTAGTAACACTACCTTTAAAGGAGTTATACGGGGTATCAAGGCCCGCTGCACGAGCTCCGTAACACTGGAAGTAGTATTCGGCTCTCCAGATAACTTCCGAAGTGAAGAATTGACCTTTGATATTGTCCCTTTCTGCAGTGGATATCACGCGCTACTTGGACGAACTGCTTTCGCCCGCTTTAATGCAGTCCCACGTTATGCTTATTTAAAGTTCAAAATCCCCGGACCACACAGCATCACTACTAGGGAAAACTTTATACACAGAATCTTAGCAGCAGCGCGGCTCAAAAAGAAGCGCTACTGCTAATTAGCAGTAGCGCGCGCATGCAAAACACGCTACTGACACGGCGTTAGTAGTAGCGCGCTTGGAGCAACCCGCGCTACTACAAATATCGACCGACAGTGTCCACCAACCTACATTTAGCAGCAACGCATTGTCGCGACATGCGCTACTGCTAGCAGCGCGCTTTTTCTGAGGTTGGTGCTGCTAATTTTCAAATTGGGCACACTGTTGGTCCCAATTAGCAGTAGCGCTTGTGTGGAAAGCGCGCTGCTGCTACTTTCTTATCACCAGCGTGTTTTATGTCCCGTGCTACTGCTAGGCCGCACCAGCCCACCACCTTTCCCCACCCGTCCGCCCCTCCCCCATCTCCTCTCTTTCCTTTCCCCTACATCCCACATCCTCCCTCTCTCACTCTTCTTCTTCCTCTATACTTCTCCCCCATTACTCTCCCTCTTCTACCTACCTTTCTCTCTCTTCATTACTCCTAGCTAACTACACCACCTCCATTAATGCGTCTCCTTTCTCTTTTTCCTTCCCCCTCCACTAGTTGAAGTTGTCTCCTCCCAAATTAGCTAGCTAGGTAGATGCGGCATTTAGTTAAGTGACCTATTTGCCCCCTAACTAGATCTATCTTTGTCAAGAAGAGCTTTGTGCACTTTTGATCTCCCTACATCATCATCTCCACCGTGTGCTCGATCTCGAGATAGAGGTGATTAAAATTTCATGCTTTTGTAAAATGGAAATATGTTTATGTGCGTGTGATATCATAATTGGGAGATATGATGGAAATTGTATGTGTGGCATGAGTTGACGCCAAATTGTGCTTTTGAGTTGCCTATGTTTTGCCGAAATGTTAATTTATTTCCGTTTCAGTGAATTCCGGGCAAACTCTAGATCTATATATGTCCTATTTTTAGGGAAGGTCATGCCGAATTTTTTTATGACTTTGATGCATGCACGCATTTTTATAATGAATTTGTTTATTATTACCGTGTAGAGTTCACGATGGTCAGTGGAACAATGGTGGACAGGTGGTTGCGATCGGCAGTGTAGGACATGAAAGAAAATAACCGGACAGAGGTTTTATGTCCGTGTCGAAAATGCAAAGGAATAGTTTGGCTCGACCCCCATGATGATGGTCATGTAGACGCGCACCTGCTCATGACTGGTTTCAAGGATGGCTATACTCGATGGATAATTGAAGATGAGGATGACGATGTTGAGGATGCCAATGGGGCAGGCAATGATGGCACGGGGCAAGACAAAGAGATGATCGATAATGGCGGCGGGGAAGAGGACGGACATGGCGGCGGAGAAGGGGCCGGACATGGCGGAGGAGAAGGGGCCTGACATGGCGGAGGAGAAGGGGCTGGACATGGCGGCGGAGAGAATGACATGAACTCAACGCAGCAGAGTTCGTCGGTACTAAGTTCAATCATGCGGGACCCTCATGTTCAAGCATTGCTTCGCAAGGAGACGAGTACTGAGAGAGCTGCTTCTAGAGAGGAGACTAAGCTGGAGCAACTGGTGGTAGACTCGAACACTCCATTGTATGATGGTTGCAATCCTAAGGTGACCCGCTTGAGTTTCACGCTCCAATTCCTGAAGACGAAGGCTAAAAACAAATGGACCGACACTAGCCTCGATGAGCATCTCAAGTACCTAAAGGATGTTCTTCCCGCGGGGAATCTATGTCCTACTAGTGTTGATGAGGCCAAGAAGATCGTGTGCCCTCTTGATCTTCCACACATTAGATACCATGCATGCATCAACGATTGCATAATTTATCGGAAGGAGCATGCGGAAAAAACAAGCTTTCCGGTGTGCAATGCTTCTCGATACAAGAAGGCCGGGAAGAAATGTCCCTAGAAAGTTGTATGGTACTTACCGATCACTCCCCGTCTCCAGCGGTATTTTGTAGATCCCAAGGAAGCAAAGCTAATGCGCTGGCACGCGAAGAGGAAGAAGCCCGATGATGGAGATGATCCGAAGCTGAGACACGTCAAGGATGGAAGCCAGTGGAGAGCGTTGAACAACTTCTATCGGTATTTCAAATGTGATGCAAGGAACATCATGCTCGGCGCTTGTACCGATGGCATGAATCCGTTTGGCAACCAGAACACCAACCATAGCACATGGCCCGTGTTTGCATGGATGTACAACCTCCCCCTGGTTGTGCATGAAGTCGAAGTACATTCACATGAGCATGCTTATTCAAGGGCCGAACAACCAGGAAATAATATTAATTTGTATCTGGGGCTACTGCAAGAGGAGTTAGACACGTTATGGAAAACACCGGCCAAGACATGGGACGCCAACAAAGGCGAGTATTTCTACATGAGAGCCGCGCTGATCACGACGGTGCACGACTATCTCGGTTACGGATATGTGATACGTCTCCAACGTATCTATAATTTTTGATTGTTCCATGCTATTATATTACCCTTTTTGGATGTTTATGGGCTTTATTTGACACATTCATATCATTTTTGGGACTAACCTACTAATCGGAGGCCCAGCCCATATTGCTGTTTTTTTTTGCCTATTTTAGTATTTTGGAAGAAAAGAATATCAAACAGAGTCCAAACGGAATGAAACCTTCGGGAGCGTGATTTTTGGAATGAACATGATCCGGAGAGCTTGGAGTGCCAGTCAAGAAGCTCCCGAGGGCCCCACGAGATAGGGGCCCGCCCCCCTGTAGGGTGCGCCCCCTGTCTCGTGGACCCCTCGGGCGGCCACCGACGTACTTCTTCCTCCTATACATACCTACGTACCCCAAAAACATCCAGGAGCACCACGAAACACAATTTCCACAGTTGTAACCTTCTGTATCCGTGAGATCCCATCTTGGAGCCTTTGTCGGCACTCTGTCGGAGGGGGAATCAACCACGAAGGGCCTCTACATCAACATCCTTGCCCCTCCGATGAGTTGTGAGTAGTTTACCACAGACCTACGGGTCCATAGTTATTAGCTAGATGGCTTCTTCTCTCTTTTTGGATCTCAATACAATGTTCTCCCCCTCTCTCGTGGAGATCTATTTGATGTAAACTCTTTTTGTGGTGTGTTTGTCGAGATCCGATGAATTGTGGGTTTATGATCAAGTTTATCTATGAATAATATTTGAATCTTCTCTGAATTCTTTTATGTATGATTGAGTTATCTTTGCAAGTCTCTTCGAATTATCAGTTTGGTTTGGCCTACTAGATTGATCTTTCTTGCCATGGGAGAAGTGCTTAGCTTTGGGTTCATCTTGCGGTGTTCTTACCCAGCGACAGAAAGGGTTGCAAGACACGTATTGTATTATTGCCATCGAGGATAACAAGATGGGGTTTATATAATATTGCATGTGTTTATCCCTCTACATCATGTCATCTTGTTTAATGCGTTACTCTGTTCTTATGAACTTAATACTCTAGATGCAGGCAGGAGTCGGTCAATGTGTGGAGTAATAGTAGTAGATGCAGGCAGGAGTCGGTCTACTTGTTATGGACATGATTCCTATATACATGATCATGCCTAGATAATCTCATAACTATGCGCTTTTCTATCAATTGCTCGACAGTAATTTGTTCACCCACAGTAATACTTATGCTATGTTGAGAGAAGCCTCTAGTGAAACCTATGGCCCCCGGGTCTATCTCTTATCATATTTGCTTTCAATCTACTTTTATTTGCAGCTTTACTTTTTGCATCTATCTTACAAAATACCAAAAATATATTTATCTTATCATACTATCTTTATTAGATCTCACTTTCGCAAGTGGCCGTGAAGGGATTGACAACCCCTTTATTGCGTTGGTTGCGAGTTCTCAGTTTGTTTGTGTAGGTGCGTGGGACTTTTGAGGAGCCTCCTACTGGATTGATACCTTGGTTCTCAAAACTGAGGGAAATACTTACGCTATACTTTGCTGCATCACCCTCTCCTCTTCGAGGAAAACCAACGCAAGCTCAATACGTAGCAAGAAGGATTTCTGGCGCCGTTATCGGGGAGGTCTTAGCTCATGTCAAGACATACCATGTACCCATCACAAACTCATCTCCCTCGCATTTACATTATTTTCCATTTGCCTCTCGTTTTCCTCTCCCCCACTTCACCCTTGCCGTTTTATTCGCCCTCTCTTTCCCAATCTCGTCCTCTCTTTTTCGCTTGCCGTTTTTCTGTTTGCTTGTGTGTTGGATTACTTGTTGCCATGGCACAAGATAATACCAAGTTGTGTGATTTCTTGAATACCAATAATAATGATTTCCTTAGTACTCTGATTGCTCCTCTTAATGATGTTGAGTCTTGTGAAATCAATACCGCTTTGTTGAATCTCGTTATGAAAGATCAATTCGCTGGCCTTCCTAGTGAAGATGTCGCTACTCATCTAAACAATTTTGTTGATTTGTGTGATATGCAAAAGAAGAAAGATATGGATAACAATATTGTCAAATTGAAGTTATTTCCGTTTTCACTTAGAGATCGTGCTAAAGTTTGGTTTTCGTCTTTGCCTAAAAATAGTATTGATTCTTGGAACAAGTGCAAAGATGTTTTTATCTCTAAGTATTTTCCTCCCGCTAAGATCATCACTCTTAGGAACGATATTACGAATTTTAAACAACTTCATCATGAGCATGTTGCCCAATCTTGGGAAAGAATGAAATTGATGCTTCCCAATTGCCCTACTCATGGTTTGAATTTATGGATGATCATACAAAAAAATTATGCCGGTTTGAACTTTTCTTCTAGAAATCTCTCAGATTCGGCTGCGGGAGGCACCTTTATGGAAATCACGTTAGGAGATGCTACAAAATTGCTTGATAATATTATGGCTAATTATTCTCAATGGCACACCGAAAGATCTTCTAGTAAAAAAGTGCATGCTATAGAAGAAATTAATGTTTTGAGTGGAAAGATGGATGAACTTATGAAGATGTTTGCTACTAAAAATACTGCTCTTGATCCCAATGATATGCCTTTGTCTTCCTTGATTGAGAATAATAATGAATCTATGGATGTGAATTTTGTTGGTAGGAATAGTTTTGGAAATAATGCTTATAGAAGAAATTTTAATGCTAGACCGTTCCCTAGTACTCCCTCTAATAATTATGGAAATTCCTACAATAATTCTTATGCAATTTTAATAAGATGCCCTCTGATTTTGAGAATAGTGTGAAAGAATTTATGATTTCTCAAAAGAACTTTAATGCCTTTCTTGAAGAAAAATTGCTCAAAGTTGATGATTTGGCTAGGAACGTTGATAGACTTTTGCTTGATGTTAATTCTCTTAAGCTTGGATCTTCTTCTCCTAAGCATGATATCAATGAGTCTCTCAAAGTAATGAGAATTTCCATTGACGAGTGCAAGGAAAGAACCGCTAAATTGCGTGCTAAAAAAGAAAGCTTTATAAAAGCGTGTTCTTCTAGTCTTCATGAAAATAATCACGAGGATCTTAAAGTTATTGATGCATCTCCGATTAGATCTATGTTTTATAATATGAATTTTGATGATTATGGGAGTGATGATGAATCAACTTTGCCTAGAAGGCGTCCCAAAAATTCGGAGTCTTTAGATCTTGATGCTAAATTTGGTAAAAGTGAGATTGGAGAATCCTCAACTTCTAATAATATTGAACCTACTATCTCGGATTTCAAGGAATTTGATTATGATAATGGCTCTTTAAAAGGTTGTATTTCCTTGTTGCAATCTGTTGTTAATTCTCCTCATGCTTATAGTCAAAACAAAGCTTTTACCAAACATATTGTTGATGCCTTGATGCAATCTTATGATGAAAAACTTAATTTGGAAGTTTCTATACCTAGAAAACTTAATGATGAGTGGGAACCTACTATAAAGATTAGAATTAAAGATTATGAATGATTTGCTTTATGTGATTTGGGTGCTAGTGTTTCCACGATTCCGAAAACTTTATGTGATATTCTAGGTTTCCATGATCTTGATGATTGCTCTTTAAATTTGCACCTTGCGGATTCCAACATTAAAAAGCATATGGTAAGGATCAATGATATTCTTATTGTTGCAAATAGAAATTTGGTGCCCGTAGATTTTATCGT
Organism: Triticum aestivum; assembly: GCF_018294505.1. NCBI lineage: Eukaryota > Viridiplantae > Streptophyta > Magnoliopsida > Poales > Poaceae > Triticum > Triticum aestivum. Next base: position 370,266,521 of record NC_057798.1, on the reverse strand, counting down.
TCTTGATATAGATTGCAATCTCGCTTGCCCTATTATTCTTGGTAGACCTTTCCTTAGAATGATTGGTGCGATTATTGATATGAAGGAAGGGAATATTAGATTCCAATTTCCATTAAAGAAAGGTATGGAGCACTTTCCAAGAAATAAAGTCAAATTATCTTATGAATCTATCATGCGTGCTACTTATGAATTTAGTGCCAAAGATGGCACTCGTTAGATCTATCTTTGTTTTTATGCCTAGCTAGGGGCGTTAAACAATAGTGCTAGTTGGGAGGCAACCCAATTTTCTTTATGTTTTTTTGTTTTTTCTCCTGTTTAGTAATAAATGTTGCATCTACCTTCTATTTAGATGTGTTTTATCTTTTACTTAGTGTTTGTGCCAAGTAGAACCTATAGGATAACCTACGATGATAGTTGATTTGATTCTGCTGAAAAACAGAAACTTTGCACGCACGAATATAATTTTGTTAAATCACAGGAACGTAATTTTGCGTTGATTATTTTTGATGCTGTTCCATAGACAAATTTTCCAGGACTTCCTATTTTGGTAGGATTTTTAGAGTTCCAGAAGTTTGCGTTAGTTACAGATTGCTACAGACTGTTCTGTTTTTGACAGATTCTGTTTTTCGTGTGTTGTTTGCTTATTTCAATGCATCTATGGCTAGTAATTCAGTCTATGAGCCATAAAGAAGTTGGAACACAGTAGGTTTAACACCAATATAAATAAAGAATGAGTTCATTGCAGTACCTTATGTGGTGGTTTTGTTTTCTTTCACTAACGAAGCTTATAAGATTTCCTATTGAGTTTTGTGTTGTGAAGTTTTCAAGTTTTGGGTAAAGCTTTTATGGACTATGGAATAAGGAGTGGCAAGAGCCTAAGGTTGGGGATGCTTATGGCACCCCAAGATATTCAAGAATAGCCAAAAGCCTAAGCGTGTGGATGCCCCGGGAAGGCATCCCCTCTTTCGTCTTCGTTCATTGGTAACTTTACTTGGAGCTATATTTTTATTCGCTACATGATATGTGTTTTGCTTGGAGCGTCGTGTATTATATTAGTCTTTGCTTTTTAAGTTTACCACAATCATACTTGATGTACACACCTTTTGGGAGAAGCCTACTTGATTAGAATTTGCTAGAATACTCTATGTGCTTCACTTATATCTTTTGAGCTTGATAGTTTTGGCTCTAGTGCTTCACTTATATCTTTTAGAGCATGGTGGTGTCTTAATTTTGAAGAAATTGCTAGTCTCTCATGCTTCACTTATATTATTTTGAGAGTCTTTTAGAACAACATGATATTTGCTATTATCATAACGTTGGTCCTAGAATGATGAGCATCCAAGTTGGGTATAATAAAAACTATTATAGGAAGTGAATTGGATGCTATGATCAATTTGATACTTGATAATTGTTTTGAGATATGAAGGTAGTGACATCAAAGTCATGCTAGTTGGGTGATTATGAATTTAAAGAATGCTTGTGTTGAAGTTTGTGATTCCCGTAGCATGCACGTATGGTGAACCGCTTTGTGATGAAGTTGGAGCACAATTTTATTTATTGATTGTCTTCCTTATGACTGGCGGTCGGGGACGAGCGATGGTCTTTTCCTACCAATATATCCCCCTAGGAGCATGCGCGTAGTACTTTGGTTTTTGATGACTTCTAATTTTTTGCAACAAGTATATGAGTTCTTTTGATTAATGTTGAGTCCATGGATTATACGCACTCCTTCACCCTTCCACCATTGCTAGCCTCTCTTGTACCATGCAATTTTCGCCGGCACCGTACGCCCACCATTTACCTTCCTCAAAACAGCCACCATGCCTACCTATTATGGCATTTCCATAGCCATTCCGAGATATATTGCCATGCAACTTTCCACCGTTCCGTTCATATGACACGCATTACTTTTGTCATATTGCTTTTTGCATGATCATGTAGTTGACATTGTATTTGTGGCAAGGCCACCTTCATAATTTTCATACATGTCGCTCTTGATTCATTGCATATCTCGGTACACTGCCGGAGGCATTCATATAGAGTCATATCTTGTTCTAGTTTTGAGTTGTAAATCCATAAAAGTGTGATGATCTTCATTATTAGAGCATTGTCCTAGTGAGGAAAGGATGATGAAGACTATGATTCCCCCACAAGTTGGGATGAGACTTCAGACTTTACAAAAAGAAAAAAAAAAGAAAAAAAAGGAGAAAGGCCAAAAAGAAAAAAAAAGAAAGGCCAAAGAAAAAAAAGGAAACAAATAAAATGAGAGAAAAAGAGAGAAGGGACAATGCTACTATCTCTTTTTCCACACTTGTGCTTCAAAATAGCACCATGATCTTCATGATAGAGAGTCTCATATGTTGTCACTTTCATATACTAGTGGGAATTTTTCATTATAGAACTTGGCTTGTATATTCCAATGATGGGCTTCCTCAAAAGTGCCCTAGGTCTTCGTGAGCAAGAAAGTTGGATGCACCCCACTTAATTTCTTTTGTTGAGCTTTCATATATTTATAGCTCTAGTGCATCCGTTGCATGGCAATCCCTACTCACTCACATTGATATCTATTAATGGGCATCCCCATAGCCCGTTGATACGCCTAGTTGATGTGAGACTATCTTCTCCTTTTTTTCTTCTCCGCAACCACCATTCTATTCCACATATAGTGCTATGTCCATGGCTCACGCTCATGTATTGCGTGAAAGTTGAAAAAGTTTGAGATTATTAAAGTATGAAACAATTGCTTGGCTTGTCATCGGGGTTGTGCATGATTAAATACTTTGTGTGATGAAGATAGAGCATAGCCATACTGTATGATTTTGTAGGGATAACTTTCTTTAGCCATGTTAGTTTGAGAAGACATGATTACTTTGATTAGTATGCTTGAAGTATTACTATTTCTTACGTCAATATGAACTTTTATTTTGTATTCATTTGGATCTGAACATTCATGCCACAATAAATAAAATTACATTATGAATTATGCTAGGTAGCATTCCACAACAAAAATTCTCTTTTTATCATTTACCTACTCGAGGACGAGCAGGAATTAAGCTTGGGGATGCTTGATACGTCTCCAACGTATATATAATTTTTGATTGTTCCATGCTATTATATTACCCTTTTTGGATGTTTATGGGCTTTATTTTACACATTTATATCATTTTTCGGACTAACCTACTAACCGGAGGCCCAGCCCATATTGCTGTTTTTTTGCCTCTTTCAGTATTTCAAAGAAAAGGAATATCAAACGGAGTCCAAATGGAATGAAACCTTCGGGAGCGTGATTTTTGGAATGAACATGATCCGGAGAGCTTGGAGTGCAAGTCAAGAAGCTCCCGAGGGCCCCACGAGATAGGAGGCCGCGCCCCCCTGTAGGGCGTGCCCCTGTCTCGTGGGCCCCTCGGGCGGCCACCGATGTACTTCTTCCTCCTATATATACCTACGTACCCCGAAAACATCCAGGAGCACCATGAAACACAATTTCCATTGCCGTAACCTTCTGTATCCATGAGATCCCATCTTGGAGCCTTCGCCGGCACTCTGCCGGAGGGGGAATCAACCATGGAGGGCCTCTACATCAACATCCTTTCCCATCCGATGAGTTGTGAGTAGTTTACCACAGACCTCTGGGTCCATAGTTATTAGCTAGATGGCTTCTTCTCTCTTTTTGGATCTCAATACAATGTTCTCCCCCTCTCTCATGGAGATCTATTCGATGTAAACTCTTTTTGTGGTGTGTTTGTCGAGATCCAATGAATTGTGGGTTTATGATCAAGTTTATCTATGAATAATATTTGAATCTTCTTTGAATTCTTTTACGTATGATTGAGTTATCTTTGCAAGTCTCTTCGAATTATCAGTTTGGTTTGGCCTACTAGATTGATCTTTCTTGCCATGGGAGAAGTGCTTAGCTTTCGTTTCAATCTTGCGGTGTTCTTACCTAGTGACAGAAAGGGTTGCAAGACACGTATTGTATTGTTGCCATCGAGGATAACAAGATGGGGTTTATATCATATTGCATGTGTTTATCCCTCTACATCATGTCATCTTGCTTAATGCGTTACTCTGTTCTTATGAACTTAATACTCTAGATGCAGGCAGGAGTTGGTCGATGTGTGGAGTAATAGTAGTAGATGCGGGCAGGAGTCGGTCTACTTGTTATGGACGTGATGCCTATATACATGATCATGCCTACATAATCTCATAACTATGCACTTTTCTATCAATTGACAGTAATTTGTTCACCCACCGTAATACTTATGCTATCTTGAGAGAAGCCTCTAGTGAAACCTATGGCCCCCGGATCTATCTCTTATCATATTTGCTTTCAATCTACTTTTATTTGCATCTTTACCTTTTGCATCTATCTTACAAAATACCAAAAATATATTTATCTTATCATACTATCTTTATTAGATCTCACTTTCGCAAGTGGCCATGAAGGGATTGAAAACCCCTTCATTGCGTTGGTTGCGAGTTCTAAGTTTGTTTGTGTAGGTGCGTGGGACTTTTGAGGAGCCTCCTACTGGATTGATACCTTGGTTCTCAAAACTGAGGGAAATACTTACGCTAGACTTTGCTGCATCACCCTCTCCTCTTCGAGGAAAACCAACGCAAGCTCAAGACGTAGCAATATGTCGGAGGCCAGGTGTGCCATGGATATTGCGGATGCACACGGTGCATGGATGATACGACGTCTCAGCAGCTAACATCAAGGAAAGATGGCGGGTCTGGGAAAACCGTTTACATGGGGCATTGAAGATGGCTCGAACAGGACAACCCGTGGAGAAACTGTGGAGATCTATTCAATGGTCAAGCTGAGCATCGAGGACCTCCATGTAAGCGGAGCGATGCCGAAATCGATGAGCTGTTGAAAACCTGGAAGGAGTGCCCCGCGCCGGGAAAGACGATGAGAAAGGCGCCGGAGCCGCTGCTGAAGGTATGGAAGACGAGGTCTGTGTTCTGGGACTTGGAGTACTGTCACAAACTCGATACACCTCATTGCCTTGATCAAATGCATATTTATAAGAATGTCCTTGAGAGCTTGCTCGCAACACTGATGAACATGCCGGATAAGACCAAGGATGTGCCGAAGGCAAGAAAAGACTGGCAAGATTTGAAAATCAGGGAAGATCTGCACATGCCGCCCCGTAAAATGTCAGACGAGACAGAGATGGAGACAGAGGCATGGGAGAAGAAGGGCAAGAAAATAAAGACAGAGGATTATTGCCCCCCTTCTTGCTTCACCTTAAGTCAGGCTGAGATCGATCAATTCTTTAAGTGCCTTACCGGAGTCAAAGTTAGTTCCGATTACTGTGGCAAGATAAGCAGATATCTAGACACGGACAAGAAAAGGTTCAGCAGGATGAAGTCCCATGACTGTCATGTGATGATGACGCAGATACTACCTGTTGCCCTTAGAGGGATAATGGACAAGCACGTCCGTGACATGCTTATTGGTCTCTGCAACTTTTTCGATGTCATCTATCGAAAGTCGATCAGTGTGAAGCAGCTCCGAAGGCTACAGGAAGAGATCGTTGTGATACTGAATGAGCTTGAGATGTACTTCCCGCCCGCATTCTTTGATGTGATGGTGCATCTGTGTGTCCATATTGTGGATGACATAATAGACCTGGGGCTGTCATTCCTGCACAACATGATGCCGTTTGAGAGGATGAATGGGATCATCAAAGGATTCGTTCGTAACATGTCCCGTCTGGAAGGAAGCATCATACAGGGCTATGTGACACAAGAGTGCATCTCTTTCTGCGAGAATTTTCTATATGGCGCAGACCAGCAGCCTGGTGTTAGTGTTGGTTTGCCCATTAACAAGCACGATGGGAGGCTCGAAGGAGAAGGTCACTGCAACGGTCACAGGGAACTGCACGTGGCATACTCAGATCGATGCAGTGACTTTGACAGAGCAAACTTGGTAGTGCTACAACACCTAGACGAGGTAGATCCTTTCATGGCACTGCACAAAGAAATTATCGCAAAGAAGTATCGTGACCGGTGGGTATGCAGGACGGACACCGAAGTTACTAGAGAGCACAACTCCACTTTCCTGCATTGGTTCAAAGAGCATATTATTGCTAATCCCCCGGAGGAGGGCTCTAAGGACAGATTGCTCATATACGCCTTAGCACATGGCCCCTCGCCCAACCTCGTAACCTATCAGGCATATGGTATCAACGGATACACGTTCTACACGGAGGCCAAAGATAAGGACAGTGATGATCAGAACTCAGGGGTGACGATGGAATGCATGACCGACAGCGACAACGGTGAGACTGAACGATTTTATGGAAGGGTGGAGGAGCTCTGGGAGCTTGACTACTCTGGACTGCAATATATATTGCATCATTTGACGGTTTGTTCCTATTTTGTATACATATTAAACCGTCAAATGATGCAATATATATCGCCTTCCCTTCGTTCACTCCTCTCAGAAAAAAAGTGAGAGAAAATAAAGGAAAAGAAAAAGGAAAACTGGTTATAGTAGTAGCGGTTTACTGAAAAAGAGCTACAGCTAGTCAAGGTAGCAGTAGCGGTTTCCGTAAAAACCGCTATAGCTACCTGTATTAGTAGTAGCGCGTTTGGTCTAAACGCACTACTTCTACGTCCACTTAACCCAAAATCCTCCCTCTCTCTGCTTCATCCTACCTCTTTTCCCCCCAAATCCCCACTCTCTCTTCCCCCATCGCACCGCCGCACCCCGGCGCTCGCCCCCGACCCCGGTGCTCGTCCCCGACCTCGACTTGCCATGCCTCCCTCCTCTGCTTCCTCCCCTCCCAACCATGGCCGTCGTCGGGCCTGCCTCCTCACCCCTGCACCCTCTGTAAACCCCCCCCCTCTCTCTCTCTGCTAGCTAGGGTTCTTCGGTTAATTTACTTAGGTTTTAGTTAGGGCAGTAGGTTAATTAGGTTATCTATTTAGTTATGAATTTAGCTAGGTTGAATTTATATGCAAATTTACGTAGGCTGAATTTAGGTAGGCTGAATTTATATGCAAATTTGAACTAGACATGTGATATGTGGACATGTCATGTTTTGGACATGTCATGTTTGGAATTTGGACATGTCATTTGGACATGTGATGTTTTGGTTCAATTTTGGTAAATGATCTGAGTGGCCTATGTTACGCTGGAATATTGATTCATTTCCGTTCCAGTGAATTTTAGGCACTCGATATGTCTATTTTTTAGCAAAGGTCATGCCAAAATTTTCCATGAATTTTGGCATGATTTGTGCTAGATAGTAGGCATATTGAGTACTGACACATAGATTTCTTTTTTATGTCATTTCTCATTTTTTTCATACTTTTAGAAATAAACGAGGAGACTTAATCATAGGAAACATGTCGAACAAGGAAGAAACTGGGCCTTCTGAGCAAGATGTAGATGAGATGGATTATGAGGGTGATCAAGAGTACCTCGACTATTTGACTGCTAAGCAAGGTTTGCAGGTCGGCCTCGATTATGGTACTGACGCCGACATCGACACCGACGGTGCCGGCACTGATCGCGGCGCCGAGACCAGCGGGGAAGGTACTGGTGGGGAAGATACCGGCAGGGAAGGTACCGGCGCCGATGCCGCTACCAAAAAGAAGAAGCATAAGAAGCAGAGGATACAAAAACCTAACAAGCTAGGGATTGGACGACTAGTGATCAGAAAGATGGCACCTAGCAAGTTGAGCCATTAGAGCCGGAAGAACCTCGCAAGTGCTATGGGAACCAAGTAGGATGCATCCTACGGGAATGCGCGAGCATCAACGACGATGACTTAAGGAGTAAAGAACATTTAACGCAGTTGCTCATAACAAAGTTGCACAAGAGATTCAAGTTCCCCGACCGGGAAGATAACATAGAACAACCGTGGGATGATCCTAAGATGAAAAAGATTAACAATCATGCTATGGGCATGTTCAGCAATGATTTGGCCTCCTGGAAAGGGAGGGTGAAATGAGCTATTGAGGCTAAGGAACCCCTGTCCAAAATTCTGGAGGAAAATCCGACACTTACGGAAGAGGAGTTCAAAAAGTTCAAGGACACTTGTGCTACCGAGGCAGCCAAGGCTAACGCTGCGAAATTCAAGAGCCTTCAGCAAAGGAAAACGGGGAAGCATCGCCTCGGAAGCCGTGGCTACCTCGGTAAAAGGCCCATATGGGATAAGGAGGACGCAGAACGTGAAGCCGGGGGTCTCCCAGACCCCTTCGCGAAGTTCACCAACCCCTTGGAGGGTGACTTCATCACGGCCCGCTACAAGCGGGACAAAGAAAAAAAGGTCTTTTACACGGACCAGATCATGAGGAAATTGATTAGACTACTGGTAATTATTCTTTTAGCACCTTACATTTAGCTCCATATCTAGTCGACTACACATTCCTAAACGGTTCACGCTCCTTCTACAGGAGAAGCAACACCAGCTTGCAGCCGAAAGACCTACTTCTTCGATGAGGCCCAAGTGGGACACCCCTCTCAACCGGGCCTTGAACGAACTTAAGGGACTCCCTTTGGGCCAGCGGCCACAATATGGTCGTGTGCACGGCGCTGGAGACGGCTCCACGTGGAAGGTGTTTACAACAAGGGCCCGGAGGCCAAGAAGCAGAAAAAGAAGTTTAGTCAGGCGGACATTGGCGCGAAGGTGAAGCTTGTGGTCGAGAAAAAAGCAGCTGAAGACGCGGAAAAAACAGTGGAGGAGAAAAATGAGTTGCTACAGCAGGCAGTCAATGCAGCTGTAACTGCCTGCAGAAATGATTTTGCTACTAACTTGGTTCCAGCTATCATCAACTGGACGAAGGAAAATCCAGACAAGACAGTACATGATTTCCCGATGCCCAGTTTCGTTGGGAGCATCTCCATGAACAACAACAACACCGCACCATCACTTGCTCACGCAACCAGGCCTCCTCTCGCAGTCGCTCCCGCTTATAGCAGCCCGTCCTCAGTCTCTGGCGCGCTAGGTGGGCCTTCGTCTTTGGCTGAGCTCGACGCCGTCACGGTAATTACATGTCGCACCAACATATATATATATATATATATATATATATATATATATAGAATATTCCATTTTCGCTGCCTTTCGGATGTTTTACGCCACAAACATATGTGTTTGCACGGCGAAGAAACCCCCTGCACCATACTCTACTTGATCAAAGGCCAGAAGGTGGACGTGGGAAAGGGGATGACATTGAACCCCTTGAAACCAACGTTCCACAACCAGCCAATCCCCGCTAGGCACTTCAGGGTTAGCTTGTCCAGTGTGAACTAGGGGCACGAGGCTTTGCCTCCTCCAGTACAGCATGTGGGAGAGGACGACGAGACCCCGCCGCGGATTGGAAGCTGCAAGGGTTGGGTGCTGCTATGGCCGAAGAATCTTATTCGTCTGGAGCCGGCTGTGAGCACACCAATAACCACACATCAACAAGCATGTGCGGAGACCACCACCCCGCCTACGCAATTACCAGCTCCTGTAGTGCCGGGTGAGAGCGGCGGACGACGTGATGAAGGGGGTGCAATAGTACTGGCTGATGTAATTGGTCCTGTAGAACAGAGAATGGATGATGAGACGGAGGTCGGCCCTATGGGTTTCCTCAATACAAACGCGTATGACTGTGACATAGATATGATGAGTCAACCATATGACGAATCGGGATATCATCATGCTAATGAGGATATGGATGATATGCCCGGGAGGAAGGTCATTGGAAGGATTGCAAAAAGTCTCTCTTCATGAATTCCTCACAGGACACGCCTGAAGATGCCGCCTCAACACAGGCTCAACTAGCCGAGGGTCGTACAGTGCTTAGCCCGGGAACCCTGGGCAGGGGTTAAGGAAGGGTCTGGAAGGTGTGCCCAAGAAAAAGGAGAGGAAGAGATCGGGGAAGATAACTGCCTCCAAACAAGCCAGAGCACATAGCAGCCAGACGATAGATTCTGAAGAGCGTGTACCCGTGAAAGGTGCGACCATGTTCCATCTCATGAGTGAGCCGATGCTACCGCCGAAACCGCTGGAGGCACTATCAGGGGATCTCAGGAGACTGCACGACCATGTGCCGTCGACTGAGAAAAGCCTACTAGCCTCAAAGGATCCAGGATATCCGACATACGCGGCTCGTGTGCCTGAGGGGAAGTGCTACATCGACACATGGCCCACGGAGGTGTTCTTCCTGCGGTTTGACCATATCTTTGAGATGTTTATGACAAGGCGGCTCGATTTTACAATCGTCCGCCTTTTTGCACTACATATGAGCTCCGTCATGAAGAGTGAAGAAGTCTCGCAAATCTGTGTGGCGGATCCATACTACATGCACGAGTCTTTCTTGAGTCTCGGCGACTTTGAGCGTGAAAATGCTAGGGACTACCTCCAAAACTTCATGGTACAGAATAAGGACCACGAAATTGTCCCCGTGCCTTATCATCCAAAGTAAGTCAGTTCCGGACAACCCTTTCGTACATTTCAATCATTCCTTCTCGCTCATATGGAGAATAATTTGAGGTGTCTTTTCCCCGCAGCAAAGGGCCCTCCGTCCTTATCGTTCTTTACCTTCAAGTCTCACACGCCGTGTATTTTGACCCTTCCAGAGACTATGAGAAAAAGGACTACACGGACATAATGAATATTCTAGATGATGCTCTCCAAGGCTTCAGCATTAGAGGTGGCCACATGCAGATCAGGAAACAAAGGAACAAGAAGATGGGTTTCGCGCATAAAACTAACTTCTCCTACATCCATGTCCCAAAACCAAGCAAGAAGGATGGATTCTACATCGTCCATCTCATGATCCAGTTCAACATGGATCACCAAAAGCTTCGCATGACAAGTAGAAATGATGATCATATCCACAAGTGGCTAGAATCTCATGGCGAAGCAGATTATAAACTTAGAGATGACTTCTTTCGCATCCAAAGGGACATTGTGACGATCATCATGAAAGAAGTCGTCAATCAGAAGGGGATGTTCCACCATGGCCCTATATCGTGAGCTGATGTACGAACTCGCATAGGCATGCAATGTCTAGACCTCACGCCGTTCAAGAAGCTAGGGTCCATCCTCGATGATATGGAAGGATGGAACTTCTAGTGATTTATGATGCCGATGATGATGACATGTGTCGGTTGAACTTGTATACTTTTTGTAGCGATGAAACTTTGTGATGTCCATGGTCCGTGTCGACCTTGCGTAATGCTACTTTGTTAGTTTGCGTACGATGACCTGCGTACCTCTAGTTAATTAGTTTGCGTACTGTATGTTGCATCTAGTTGCTAACCCTTTCTTTTTCGTGTTGCTCTAGTATATTTTGTTGCATATGATTGTGCATCCTCTTCAAGAAGATGCATCTCTAATAGGTACCTAGTTTCTTGATGGCGAGATGGCAGTGCTATGTCATGTACAAAGGGAAGGTTCTGGGGGTGTACAATGAGTGGCATGAGTGTCAGGCGCAAGTGAATGGGTTCTTGGGCGCCAGCCATAAAGACTTCAAAAGCAGACAATAAGGAGAAGCTAGTTACTTGAGGTCCACGCTAGCGCAAGAGACGACTCGTAACCACCACCTCATGTACTGCATAGTTCCGCTCTCACTCATAGTGATAGCTCTTCTCGCGTATACCTTTGTTTAGATGGATGACATTGTAGTTGCAAGTATTCGAGACTTGCATGTATTGCTATTTTCGAGATGAATGACAAGATACCACTTTGTGTTGGATGATGACTATGATGAGACTATTTGTGTGTATATGCTATGATTACATTTGTGGTCTCGCAGGCATTTGTTTGTGTATCATGATGACATTTGTATGTGCTAAAGATTCTTCTATAAAGCCTGTTCAAATACAAAACAAATATGCAGAAAAAAAACTACTAAAATTAGCAGTAGCGAGGGGAGGAAAGTTAGCAGCATCGCGATAGTAGTAGTAGCGCGCATAGGAGAAGCGCGCTATAGCTATTAGCAGTAGCGAGCTCTCGGGAAGAACGATCTTGCTACACATGTATATCAGTAGCGCGGGCATGCACGCGCTGCTGCTACGGGTTAGCTGTAGCGCCTTATTAGTAGCACCGCCTCCCGCGCTACTGATATACCTAGAACCCGTGCTGCTGCTAGGCTTTTCCCTAGTAGTGCATAATCATAGTCAATGGAAACATGGAACGCCCCCTATGTACTGAGGAGCACATTGCGGCCCTAGCAGCCGAGGTACAAAACGGCCTCATCAAGCCAAACATCTCATCGGTCATCAAGAGCTATGACACCGCTAATCGGATTCGATCCACATTACAACACGGCAGCTCGGACGATCCGGAGCTTGAATAGCAGCTCAGCCTTCACTGATCACCCCATAAGGTTGAGGAGTATGTACCATGCGTGCATAATTATACACTTAAAATACCTTGGGCAGTGCCAGAGGCATACTGCGGAAAAGGTCTACAGTATGGATTGACCCTATTCAGACCTTAACCTTTTTTCTCCTTTTCTTTTAATACTACAAGTTCATTAAAAACCTACCTACCATACGGTCGTACAAGGGCTCTTTTCTAGGCTCCCCTTTTTTATTGATGACCATCGACTACTCCTCTCAAAGGATTTCTCACCAGGGAGAAATGGCGCAGACGTGCGGCAGGGCACCACTAGGACCTTCAAAACCACTGCTTTTAGGCCTTGTATTAAAATTTCCCTTGTGTAAACTCTCGGCATTTAAAATAGCCTCGATATCCATGGCATCATCTGTAATAGCACATCTTGACGTATTAACCAGGATATAAAGGAAACAGTTGATCACCACTTTTGTTTGGTACTGATTTACTTTGCCACCTGTATTCCCTCCTTACTTCAGTTGCCACATGTGCTTTAGTCCGGCTTTAACACCGGGGGATGTATTCGGCTATGCACATTTTTAAGTCTGAACACCTATAGGGTACTCTTCAGTGTCCCGAATATTGCACTATAGGCATCGGCTCCGAGTCATGTCTTTGGTCTATAGTTGGGTTGCCCAGCTCCTGTGCTTACCACCTTACGTTCCACTCATTCAGCTAAGGTAGTAAAGGAAGAACTACTGCGATTGTACTTCCGTTTCGTCCGGTCAAGTACCTCAGTAAAGAAAGCCGAAAACTGACTGTCATGATAAGTGAGAGCTGGTCGGTGATTCGATGACTTACTACAAATCATTCGCGATTCACTCCGTATTATACGAGGGGCTGGTCTTCGTCTAGCTGCGTGGAAAAGGCGCCTTAGTCCGGATTGCCTCTGAGGGAGTCCTTTACTATGGGGTCCTCGGGGAGCCGGCCTATGTGACATGGGCCGGACTGATGGGCTGTGAAGATACGAGATAGAAGGTCCTCTCCCGTGTCCGGATGGGACTCTCCTTTGCGTGGACAACAAGCTTGGCGTCCAGATGTGTAGTTTCCTTCCTCTACAAACTGACTTTGTATAACCCTAGTCACCTCCGGTGCTTATATAAACAGGAGGGTTTAGTCCTTAAAGGCGACCACTATCCTACAGGCTAGACATCTAGGGTTTAGCCATTACGATCTCGAGGTAGATCAACTCTTGTAACCCCTATACTCATGAAAGTAAATCAAGAAGGATGTAGTGTATTAGCTCCATTAAGAGGGCCCAAACCTTGGTAAACATCGTGTCCCCCGCCTCCTGTTACCTTAGATCCTTAGACGCACAGTTCAGGACACCCTACTCGTGATCTGTCGGTTTTGACACCGACATTGGTGCTTTCATTGAGAGTTCAACTGTGTCGTCACCAGAAGGCTCGATGGCTCCATCAATCATCCACAACAATACCGCCCCGAGGGAGACTTTTCACCCCGGCCAAACCTTCGTATTTGGCGGCTTCGCACTGCGGGCCAACTCGATTGGCCATCTGGAGTAGATCGACGGCTACGCCCCTGGTCATCAGATCACTTTTGGAAACCTAAACTATGTCCCTGACATCCAAGGAGACTTGATCTTCCAAGGGTTCACAACCTCAACCGCAGCTCCGACCTAAGATCCGGAACACCTCACCAAGTCCAAAGACGAGAATTTAAAGCCCGTTGGACTCTCCGCAGCCATAGAGCTCAAACCGAAGATACGGAGGGGATTGTTTCACCGGCAGGCCCGGAGTCACACCAGGCTCCCTTCTTCAACACGAAGCCGGACTCACCCCCGAACACCAGCTCCGAACACTCGAGGTCCGCATTATACGAGCTCGGCTAGGGAACTCCTGTCCCACCCTGCTCCACAGATTCTTGCTTCCCTGTCCAAACCTCACTCTTAAATGAGGCCCTGGACTTAATGCGATCACTCGTCATTACAGAAGGATTGCTGCCGCACTACGCCCGACCAACACTTCGGGGTGAGAGCGGGGAATTTTATGTGCCACCCGCCACCCACTTCATAGCCACTATCGAGGACTTAATCGACATGCTCGATTACGCTTCCGAAGACATCGATGGCATGGACGACGATGCCAGATAAGAACGAAGCCAGAAACAGTCGTTTACCAGACGCTGGACGGCTACTTCCACATATGACGTGTACATGGTGAACACACCCAAAGAGGACGATGGTGAAGGGGGAAGGATCTAGTCAAGGACAAGCCTCCTGTGGCACCACCAAAGCGTCGACATCAGCGGCGCCGCTCTAAATCGCGTCGTGAAAAACACAGCAATACCGGCACCGGAGACAACAATACTCCGGATAACACCGAAGACCAAGAAGCCCATATCGAACCAACATCCGAGCATGATGATTGGGAGGATGGGCAAGTCAACCCCGACTATCCCATCGGGAACGAGGGCTCGGAGGATAGTAACTACGTACCGATCTTCAAAGAGGACGAGAGCCTCGACGACAAAGAATTCATCATGCCAGAGGAACCCCTCAAACAAAAGCGCTTTAAGAGCCAGCTAATAGCCACTGCAAGAAGCCTGAAAAAGAAGCAGCAACAGTTTCAAGCTGATCAGGATCGGCTCAATGACAGATGGACTGATGTCCTAGCAGCCAAGGAATAAGTCCTCGAACACCCAACCAAGAGTTACCCGAAGCGCAAACTGCTACTCCAATTCGATGACGAGGCCCCAGAGCCTATACCACCCATGCATAACGCTGCTGACAGACCTGTCCGACCACCACACGGCCGGGACAGAGCGGCAACTCAAGCCGAATACCAGCCTGCACCACTCTGCCATAAAGGCAGAGAGACAGCAGCTGCAGGATACACTTACGACCTATGACAGGACCTGGCTAATAGAGCTGGTCAGACCAGATCAATATATGGATCAAGGGGGCATGCCCCAGTGCAAGAAGATTGCCATCAAGCCTGGCGTGACAAGCACAACTTCACCCGGGCTGAAAACCGCATACGGACTCCATCCGAACTGTGTCGTGACGTGGCCCGATATAGAGGCTCCACACACCCCCTATGCTTTGCTGATGAGGTAATGGAGCACCAGTTCCCAGAAGGGTTTAAACCCGTGAACATCGAATCATACGATGACACAACAGATCCCGCAGTATGGATAGAAGATATTCTTCTCCACATTCACATGGCTCGCGGTGACGATCTACATGCCATCAAATACCTCCATCTCAAACTTAAGGGACCAGCTCGGCACTGGTTAAACAGCCTCCCAGAAAACTCTATTGGAAGTTGGGAATACCTGGAGGATGCCTTTAGAGACAACTTCCAGGGCATTTATTTACGACCTCTGGACGCTGATGACCTTAGTCACATAGTCCAGCAGCCTGGAGAGTCAGCCAGAAAATTCTGGACCCGGTTCCTAATAAAAAAGAACCAAATTGTTGATTGTCCAGACGCCGAGGCTCTACCAGCCTTTAAACACAGCATCCGCGACAAATGGCTTGCCCGACACCTCGTCCAAGAAAAGCCGAAGTCCATGGTAGCCCTCACTTCACTCACGACCTTCTTTTGCATAGGCGAAGATAGCTAGCTTGGCCGTAGTAGCAACAGTACCAGCGATCCTGGCACTTCCAAAGCAAGGAGCAGAAATGGCAGGCCCCGACGCAACAAAAACAAGTGTCGGAGCAACACTAACAATGCCGAAGAAACTCTGGTCAACGCCGGATTCAGTGGCTCCAAACCCGGTTAGCGGAAGAGGCCATTCAAAAGAAACAAAGACGGTTCATCTAGCCTAGACCGAATACTCGATCGACCTTGCCAAATTCATGGCACCCCGGACAAGCCTGCCAACCATACCAACAGAAGCTGTTAGGTCTTTAAACAGGCTGGCAAGTTAAACACCAAGCACACGGGGAAAGGGTCGCCCAGCGAGGATGACGACGAGGAGCCTCGCCCACCGAACACAGGAGAACAGAAGAAATTTCCCCCCAAGTTCAAGATGGTGAACATGATATACGCTACTCACATCCCTAAAAGGGAGCTCAACCACGTGTGAGGGGACGTCTATGCGATAGAGCCAATTGCCCCAAAATTCAACCCATGGTCAGCATGCCCGATCATTTTTGATCGCAGGGACCATCCGACCAGTATCCGTTATGGAGGTTCAGCTGCATTGGTCCTTGATCCAATTATCGATGGATTCTACCTCACAAGAGTCCTCATGACGGCGGCAACAGTCTTAACCTGCTCTATCAGGATACGGTCTGGAAAATGGGTATTGACTCGTCAAGAATCAAGCCCACAAAAACTACCTTTAAAGGAGTAATACCTGGTGTAGAGGCCCGCTGCACGGGCCCTATCACATTGGAAGTCGTCTTCGGTTCGCCGAACAACTTCCGAAGCGAAGACTTGATCTTCGACATCGTCCCTTTCCACACTGGCTATCATGCACTGCTCGGACGAACTGTGTTTGCCTGATTCAATGTAGTCCCGCACTATGCTTATCTAAAACTCAAGATGCTAGGTTGTGTGGTGTTATAACAGTGCATGGAAACATGGATCGCTCCCTCCATACCGAGGAACACACCGTGGCCCTTGCAGTAGAAGTGCAGGTCGGCCTTATCAAGCCAAACTCCTCATCGGGAGTCATGCCCCAGACCCTGTCAAACGAGTCTGAACTACCGAGGGAGTCCTGGATTAAGGGGTCCTCGGACGGCCGGACTATGTAGCATGGGCCGGACTATTGGGCCGTGAAGATACAAGACCGAAGACTCTCACCTGTGTCCGGATGGGACTCTCCTTAGCATGGAAGGCAAGCTTGGCGCCCGGATATGAAGATTCCTTTCTCTGTAACCGACTTTGTACAACCCTAGTCCCTTTCGGTGTCTATATAAACTGGAGGGCTTAGTCCATAGAGGCAATCATAATCATACAGGCTAGAGTTCTAGGGTATTAGCCATCATGATCTCGCGGTAGATCAACTCTTGTAATACTCATATTCATCCAGATCAATCAAGTAGGAAGTAGGGTATTACCTCCATAGAGAGGGCCTGAACCTGGGAAAACATCGTGTCCCCCGCCTCCTGCTACCATCAACCTTAGACGCACAGTTCGGGACCCCCTACCCGAGATCCGCCAGTTTTGACACCAACATTGGTGCTTTCATTGAGAGTTCCGCTGCGTCGTCACCAAAAGGTTTGATGGCTCTGTCAATCATCTACAACAATGCAGTCCAGGGGGAGGTTTTCCTCCCTGGACAGGTCTTCATATTCGGCGGCTTCGCACTGCGGGCCAACTCGCTTGGCTATTTAGAGCATATCGATAGCTACGCTCCTGGCCATCAGGTCAGGTTTGGAAGCTTGGATTACGTTGCCGATATCCGCGGAGACTTAATCTTCGACGGATTCGAGCCCATGGCAGCCGCTCCCTGCCACCACGATGAACATGACCTAAATCTGTCATTGGACCGTGCCTAGGAGATAGTCCCTATAACTGCTCTGGCCCTAGATCCGGAGCAGATTGCGCCGCCCGAGGACGGGAAGCTCAACCCCATCACGGAAGCCGCAAACTCAGCGGCATTAGAGCCGCACACAGATCCAACCTCGAGCGGGGCCTATGTCATTGGAACCTCGGATTCATCTCCGGCCATAGGTTCCGAACCGCGTGCATCCGCGCCCATCGAACCTGACCAGGCGCCGATCGTTGAATTCAGCTCTGCGGACATCTTCCGGCACTCACCCTCAGGAGATGTGCTAAACTCATTAAAAGCCCTCTCCTTAAAAGGGGACTCTCAGCCGAACTATATCCGGTTTGGATTGGGAGCTGATGACGGAGAATTCCGCTTCCCACCCACGACCCACTTCATAGCCACTATCGAAGACTTAACCGACATGCTCGATTACGGCTTCGAAGACATCGATGATATGGACGACGATGCCGGAGAGGAGCATGCACAAAAACCATCGCTTACAGGGTGCTGGACAGCCACCTCCTCGTATGACGTATACATGGTGGATACACCCAAAGAGAACAACGGCGACAATGAAAAGGATCCAGTATAGGATAAGCCTCCTGAGATACAGCCAAAGCACCAACGTCAGCGGCGCCGCTCTGAACGACGCCGTGGAAAAAATAGCAATACCGGCACAAGAGAAAATAATACTCCGGATGATGCCGAAGACAACGAAGACCCCGTTGAGCCAACTTCTGAACAAGATGAACGGGAGGATGGGCGAGTCAGCCCTATTGAACAAGCCGTTAACGAAGACTCGGAGGACAGTAATTATCTTCCACCCTCCGAGGATGAGGCGAGCCTCGGTGACGAAGACTTTATCGTGCCTGAGGAGCCCGTCAATCAGGAGCGCTTTAAGCGCCGCCTAATAGCCACTACAAGGAGCCTGAAAAAGAAGCAGCAGCAGCTTCAAGCTGATCAAGATCTACTCAATGACAGATGGACTAATGTCTTGGCAGCCGAGGAATACGGCCTCAAGCGCCGAACAAAAAGTTACCTGAAATGTAAATTTTTACCCCAATTCGATGAGGAGGCACTGGAGCCCGTCCTACTAGCGCATAATGCGGCTGACCGACCACCATGTGGCCGGGACAAAGCGGCAACTCAAGCCGAACAACAGCCCGTACCACCTCACGGTAAGGGCAGAGACATACCAACTCGGGGTCGTACATATGACCTGCGGCAGGACCTAGACAATAGAGCAGGTCAGACCAGATCGATCTACAGATCACGAGGACATGCCCGGACACGCAACGACGGCCATCTAGTCGGACGTGACAAACACAACCATGCCCTGGCCGAGCACCGCAAACGAACTCCATCCGAGCTACGTCGCGGCATGGCCCGACATAGAGGCGCTGCACACCCCCTTTGCTTCACTGATGAAGTAATGGAACACGAATTCTCGGAAGGGTTCAAACCCATGAATATCGAATCATATGATGGAACAACATACCCCGCATTATGGATTGAAGATTTCCTCCTCCATATCCACATGGCCCGCGGTGATGACCTCCACGCCATCAAATACTTCCCACTAAAACTAAAGGGGCCAGCGCGGCACCAGCTGAACAGCCTCCCTGAGAACTCCATTGGCAGCTGCGAAGACTTGGAAGACGCATTTCGAAATAACTTCCAAGGTACATATGTTCGGCATTTGGACGCCGATGACCTAAGTCAATTATCTAGCAGCCCGGGAAGTCTGCCAGGAAGCTCTGGACTATGTTCTTAATAAAAAAGAACCAAATTGTCGATTGTCCGGACGCCTAAGCCCTCGCGGACTTTAAACATAGCGTCCGAGATGAGTGGCTCGCCCGCCACCTTGGCCAAGAAAAACCAAGATCCATGGCTGTAGTTACCACTCTGATGACCCGTTTTTGCGCGGGAGAAGATAGCTGGCTCGCTCGTGGAAGCAACAGCACCGATGATCTGGGTACTTCCGAAGTTTGAGACGGCAATGGCAAGCCACGACACAATAAAACAAGCGTCGCAAGAACAATGAAGAGAGCAAGACACGTCGGTCAAAGCCGGATTCAGTGGTTCCAAACTCGGTCAACGGAAAAAGTCATTCAAGGCAAATAGAGGCGGACCATCCAATTTAGACAAGATATTGGATCGGCCCTGCCAGATTCATGGCACCCCCGTTAAAGCAGCAAATCAAACCAATATGAGCTGTTGGGTTTTTAAACAAGTCAGCAAGCTTAATGCCGAACATAAGGTGAAGGGGCCGCCTAGTGATAGCGATGACGAAGAGACTCGCCAACCGAAGACCGGGGTTCAGAAGCAATTCCCCCCCGAAGTAAAGATAGTGAACATGGTATACATGACGCACATCCCTACAGGGGACTGCAAGCGCGCGCTACGGGACGCCGGCGCCATAGAGCCAGCCGCCCCAAAATTAAGCCAATGGGCTGCCCGCCCGATCACTTTTGATCGCAAGGACCACCCAGCCAGTATCCTTCATGAAGGTCTGGCAGCTCTCATCCTCGATCCAATTATGGATGGGTTCCATCTCACGAAAGTCCTTATGGATAGCGGCAGTAGCCTTAATCTACCCTACCAAGACACTGTCCGCAAAATGGGCATTGATCCTTCAAGAATCAGGCCCACCGCAACTACCATCAAGGGAACAATATCCGGCGTAGAAGCTCACTGCACGGGCTCGATTACATTGGAAGTCGTTTTCGACTCGCCGAACAACTTTTCAAGCAAAGGCTTGACCTTCGATATTGTCCCGCTCCGCAGTAGCTGCCATGCACTACTCGAGCGTACCGCTTTCGCTCGCTTTAATGCGGTCCCACATTACACCTATCTCCAACTTAAGATGCCCTATCCACGCGGCACAATCACGATAAACGGAAATACGGAATGCTCCCTCCATACAGAACAGCATACTATGACTACTGCGGTCGAAGTACAAACGGCCAGATCAAGCCGCACATTTCGTCGGCCATCAAGCCACCGGTCTCCATTAGACAGGACCAATCAATCTTAGAGCTGGATTAGCAGTTCAGCCTCTGCCGTCCATGCCATATAGCCGCGAAGTCTGCCCCGCGCACATAATTATACACTTAAAATACCCTGGTCACCGGCGGAGGCACAATGCGGACAGACCTATAACACTATCCGCACTCTCATAGTATTTTTCTTTTTCTAACCATTTTTTATCTTTTACCACAGGTGACTATATTTGCTGAAAAGTCCTTTAACCAAGGCAAGGCAGCGCAGACGTGCGACAGGAGGTCCAAATGTTTTTTGTAGACCGCACTCTTTATTTCAAACCTGTAAAGTGCCCTTTTTCTCAGCTTTCGACCCCCGACATGTCAAATAGCCTTGGTAGTAGCATTATAATCTGTAAAGATCACGCTTGACGTATCATTTAGATGCTAGTCAACATAACCCGTATTCAGTATTCGCTTTTCTCAAAGACCTGAATTTTGCTTATGTTGTTATTTCACGCACGTACCTCGACATATATTGCCAGGGGCTCGATATGGCAACATATGAGTTGCCGACAAGTCCGAACAGCTTTATAGCACACTTCGGCATCACGAGTTTGGCCTTATATGCATCAGCTCCGAATCATGTCTTTGGTCAATAGTTGGGTTGCCCGGCTCCTGTACTTACTACCTTACATTTCGCTCTATCGACTAGGGTAGTAAAGGGAGAACTACTGCGATTGTGTCCTGGTTTGTCCGGATGAGTTCCTTAGTAGAGAAAGCCGAAAACTAACTGTCATGATGCGGTGAGAGCTGGTCAACCACTTGATGACTCACCAGAATCTTCACGATTCCTTCTGTATTACACGAAGGACCGTCCTTTTGGTCACGTATGTAAACACACTGTATTCGAATAACCGCGTACATACCAGGGGCTATATCGTAGACCCACCGTCAAACTCCTCTGGCTAAGTGAAAGTGTTAAAGCCCTATAGTCCGACTGCCAGGTTCGCCGCATTGACACCTCCTTAACGGACCAAGACGTTGGGTCAAGAGTGATCAAGTGCTTTTCCGAACACCCCGGTATGCAAGGGGGCCGAAGCCGACGACTGGTAAACTTTCAGATTATACAGAAAACGGCTGCACAGGAGGCACCAAAAACTTTTTAGGCAAAAGTATAAAAACATAGCCCTAATATATCATAATATTGTTTTTACAATTTTGGTACATTTCACTCGAACATAATATCTTTCGAGCAATGACCCTCTATCAAGCGGGCACCCTCTAGGACATCCTCAAAATAATGCTCCGGTGTGTGATGGTCCTTGCCCTTGGGTGGACTTTTCGCTGCAATATCGGTGGCCTTCCTCTTCGCCCAGTACGTCTTGACACAGGCAAAGGCCATCCGTGAACCTTCTATGCACGTTGACCGCTTAACAGCGTCGATACGCGGCGCCGCATCAACAAGTCGCTGCACCAAACCGAAATAACTATTCGGAATTGGCTCAGTCAGCCACGGCCGGACCACGATGTCCTTCATGGCAGATCTGGATATCTTGTGGAGCTCGGCCCACTGGGCCATCTGTTCATTCAGCAACGGCGGACGCTTTGGCATGCTGAATTGCGACCAAAAAAGCTTTTCCATCGCATGTCCTTCTTGTGCTTGGAAAAACTACGTCACATCGGAGACACTCTTCGGCAAGTCTAAAAATGCATCTGGAGAACTCCACATTTGATCAAGCGGGGCATACTTTGGATCGCCGAATTTAGTTTGTAATAAGAAGGGCTTACCAGCCGCGATCTCCCCAGCTTGTCGGATCTCCTCCCGAGCTGCTCTAGATTCGGACCGTGCTTCCCTTGCCTCTTGTAAGGCCCTGTCAAGATCGGCCGCTCTGGTTTTATTATCTTTCTCGAGAAATTCGCATCGGCTAGTGGCATCCTTTAGCTCAAGCACTATAGTAGATATTCTCTCCTCGCACTGGCGCTGAGCAGCCTGTTCGGCCTTTAATTCAGTAGCTGCCTTTTCGAGCCACATTACTCATCCTGGCTTGCTCCTTGGCACGGGCAAGCTCAACCCAAAGGGTCTCAACTATAGCGGCACTATCTGCAGTTATGCATATCTCAGTATACAATTCTCAGTGTCATGCTCATACTATAGTACTTGCATATACTGACTGCCCCAAAGACATACCTTGCGCCTCGTCGAGCTGCCTGTTAATAAGCGTGATGTCATCATCTGCCACATCAAGTTTCTGCTTCAGATCTACAACCTCTGTAGCTTGGGCAGTCGCCAGGGATGTAACAACCTGTGTTCCAATTAGTCAGATTATTTCCTGGGCATATCTTTCTTGATCCTCTGATCGCCTCCCTTTGGACGTCAACCAGAGTCTTAGGGGCTACTATCTATACACAGGCGCATTTTGCGTTTATAGTACAATTGAAAATATTACATTACGTACCTTGAAGCCTCTTAGCAGGCCCGTAAAGGCTTCATTCAATCCACTTTTCGCGGACAGAACCCTCTCAACCACCGTACCCATCAAGGTACGATGTTCCTCTGAGACAGGCGCATGCCGCAATATGTCCATCAATGTATGTGGCACCTCCGGATCCCTGGAAGCAGCTGTAGGGGTACGGACTCCCTTCAAAGGAATATGTTTACTTGACCTTAGAGTCGTCTCTGGCTCTAAATCGGATAGTCCGGGGCCTTTATTGTTAGTCCGCGTAGGGGCCACACACCCCGGGCCCTGGACGGCCTAAGTGTCACCTTCGGGCCTAGTCTTCATTGTCCCTCGCACCACTTGTTGATCGGGAGAGATCCTCCGGGATGACACCTCGGGGTCGTCTGCCCTATTAGGCGGGGAGATCTGCGGAGGCGTATCGCTCTCTGTCATCTCCGGTAGAAGATCCCCCGAGGAGTAGGACTGTTGAGGAAGGCTGCATGCCGGACTGCAAACATATATTTTGAATATTACCCTTGCAACCAGGAAAGAATGGGATATGTTTAAGACACCCTTGTTCACTTAAGATTCAGCTAAGGGCTTGTCCTTACGGAGGAACTCCGTGACAATGTCGCCTCCCGAGCCAGAACCCCCTGATAGGGATATCTTCCCTCGCTTAGAAGCCTTTATCTTCAAGTCGTCGGAGGCGGTCCTCTTCTTCCCATGGGGAGAAGGGATGTCAGTTTCTCCTTCACTTTCATCTTTGGAAGAAGGAGTTCCAATCTCCCCAGACGAGGTGCCTGGCGTACCTCTAGAATGAGGGCCACCCTGGGCCTTCTTGCTCTCCTCCTTGTATTCCTTCATCGGCACTTGACATGGTACCAGAACCAGCATCCTTGTTAACACCGGATCAGCTGAGTCTTCGGGAAGAGGGGCCGAACACCTAATTCTCTCCGCCTTATTTATCTAGCCTTAGCCGAGTATGGTTTTCTCAGTATATTGTTATTAGAAATTTAACCAAGCTGTGTTCAGGAGTCGACTGCATACCGAGGTATCCGGATGGTTGCAGTCAAGGCCGATGTCCTCTGTAGTATACGACTGTTGGAAATATGCCCTAGAGGCAATAATAAAAGTATTATTATTATATTTCCTTGTTCATGATAATTGTCTTTTATTCATGCTATAACTGTATTATCCGGAAATCGTAATACACGTGTGAATACATAGACCACAATATGTCCCTAGTGAGCCTCTAGTTGACTAGCTCGTTGTGATCAATAGATAGTCATGGTTTCCTGGCTATGGACATTGGATGTCGTTGATAACGGGATCACATCATTAGGAGAATGATGTGATGGACAAGACCCAATCCTAAGACTAGCACAAAAGATCGTGTAGTTCATTTGCTAGAGCTTTGCCAATGTCAAGTATCTCTTCCTTCGACCATGAGAGCGTGTAACTCCTGGATACCGTAGGAGTGCTTTGGGTGTATCAAACGTCACAACGTAACTGGGTGACTATAAAGGTGCACTACAGGTATCTCCGAAAGTATCTATTGTTTTATGCGGATCGAGACTGGGATTTGTCACTCCGTGTAAACGGAGAGGTATCTCTGGGCCCACTCGGTAGGACATCATCATATGCGCAATGTGACCAAGGAGTTGATCACGGGATGATGTGTTACGGAACGAGTAAAGTGACTTGCCGGTAACGAGATTGAACAAGGTATTGGATACCGACGATCGAATCTCGGGCAAGTAACATACCGATAGACAAAGGGAATTGAATACGGGATTGATTAAGTCCTTGACATCGTGGTTCATCCGATGAGATCATCGTGGAACATGTGGGAGCCATCATGGGTATCCAGATCCCGCTGTTGGTTATTGACCGGAGAACGTCTCGGTCATGTCTACATGTCTCCCGAACCCGTAGGGTCTACACACTTAAGGTTCGATGACGCTAGGGTTATAAAGGAAGTTTGTATGTGGTTACCGAATGTTGTTCGGAGTCCCGGATGAGATCCCGGACGTCACGAGGAGTTCCGGAATGGTCCGGAGGTAAAGATTTATATATGGGAAGTCCTATTTTGGCCACCGGAAAATGTTCGGGATTTTTCGGTATTGTACCGGGAAGGTTCTAGAAGGTTCCGGAGTGGGGCCCACCTGCATGGGGGGACCCACATGGACGTGGGTAGTGGGGGCAAGGCCCCACACCCCTGGTCAAGGCGCACCAAGATCCCCCCTTAGAAGGAATAAGATCATATCCCGAAGGGATAAGATCAAGATCCCTAAAAAGGGGGGATAACAATCGGTGGGGAAGGAAATAATGAGATTTCTTTCCTCCCACCTTGGCCAACGCCCCAATGGACTTGGAGGGCAAGAAACCAGCCCCTCCACCCCTATATATAGTGGGGAGGCGCATGGGAGCTATACACGAAGTTCTGGCACAGCCCTACCTCTCTCCTACTCCTCCTCTCCCATGGTGCTTGGCGAAGCCCTGCTGGATTGCCACGCTCCTCCACCACCACCACGCCGTTGTGCTGCTGTTGGATGGAGTCTTCCTCAACCTCTCCCTCTCTCCTTGCTGGATCAAGGCGTGGGAGACGTCACCGGGCTGTACGTGTGTTGAACGCGGAGGTGCCGTCCGTTCGGCACTAGGATCATCGGTGATTTGAATCACGACGAGTACGACTCCATCAACCCCGTTCACTTGAACGCTTCCGCTTAGCGATCTACAAGGGTATGTAGATGCACTCTCTTTCTACTCGTTGCTGGTCTCTCCATAGATAGATCTTGGTGACACGTAGGAAAATTTTGAATTTCTGCTACGTTCCCCAACAGTGGCATCATGAGCTAGGTCTATTGCGTAGATTCTTTGCACGAGTAGAACACAAAGTAGTTGTGGGCGTTGATGTTGTTCAATATGCTTACCGTTACTAGTCCAATCTTGTTTCGACGGTATTGTGGGATGAAGCGGCCCGGACCGACCTTACACGTACTCTTACGTGAGACAGGTTCCACCGATTGACATGCACTTGGTGCATAAGGTGGCTAGCGGGTGCCAGTCTCTCCCACTTTAGTCGGAACGGATTCGATGAAAAGGGTCCTTATGAAGGGTAAATAGCAATTGGCATATCACGTTGTGGTCTTGCGTAGGTAAGAAACGTTCTTGCTAGAAACCCATAGCAGCCACGTAAAACATGCAACAACAATTAGAGGACGTCTAACTTGTTTTTGCAGGGTATGCTATGTGATGTGATATGGCCAAGAAGAATGTGATGAATGATATGTGATGTATGAGATTGATCATGTTCTTGTAATAGGATTCACGACTTGCATGTCGATGAGTATGACAACCGGCAGGAGCCATAGGAGTTGTCTTTATTTATTGTATGACCTGCGTGTCATTGAAGAACGCCATGTAAACTACTTTACTTTATTGCTAAACGCGTTAGTCATAGAAGTAGAAGTAGTCGTTGGCGTGACAACTTCATGAAGACACGATGATGGAGATCATGATGATGGAGATCATGGTGTCGTGCCGGTGACGATGATGATCATGGAGCCCCGAAGATGAAGATCAAAAGGAGCAAAATGATATTGGCCATATCATGTCACTATTTGATTGCATGTGATGTTTATCATGTTTATGCATCTTGTTTGCTTAGGACGACGGTAGTAAATAAGATGATCCCTTACAAAATTTCAAGAAGTGTTCTCCCCTAACTGTGCACCGTTGCTACAGTTCGTCGCTTCTAAGCACCACGTGATGATCGGGTGTGATGGATTCTTACGTTCACATACAACGGGTGTAAGACAGTTTTACACAGCGAAAACACTTAGGGTTAACTTGACGAGCCTAGCATGTGCAGACATGGCCTCGGAACACGGAGACCGAAAGGTCGAGCATGAGTCGTATGGTAGATACGATCAACATGAAGATGTTCACCGATGATGACTAGTCCGTCTCACGTGATGATCGGACACGGCCTAGTTGACTCGGATCATGTGATCACTTAGATGACCAGAGGGATGTCTATCTAAGTGGGAGTTCATAAGATGAACTTAATTATCCTGAACATAGTCAAAAGACCTTTTGCAAATTATGTCGTAAGCTCGCGCTTTAGTTCCACTGTTTAGATATGTTCCTAGAGAAAATATAGTTGAAAGTTGATAGTAGCGATTATGCGATCAGTAGAAAGCTTATGTCCTTAATGCACCGCTCAGTGTGCTGAACCCCAACGTCGTTTGTCGATGTTGCGAACATCGGACATACACGTTTTGATAACTACGTGATAGTTCAATTAAATGGTTTAAGTAGAGGCACCAAAGACGTTTTCGAAACGTCGCGGAACATATGAGATGTTTCGAGGGCTGAAATTGGGATTTCAGGCTCGTGCCCACGTCAAGAGGTATAAGACCTCCGACGATTTTCTTAGCCTGCAAACTAAGGGAGAAAAGCTCAATCGTTGAGCTTGTGCTCAGATTGTCTGAGCACAACAATCACTTGAATCGAGTGGGAGTTGATCCTCCAGATGAGATAGTGATGTTTCCCCAAAGTCATTGCCACCAAGCTGCTAGAGCTTCGTGATTAACTATAACATATCAGGGATAGATATGATGATCCTTGAAATATTCATGATGTTTGACACCGCGAAAGTAGAAATCAAGAAGGAGCATCAATTGTTGATGGTTGGTGAAACCACTAGTTTCAAGAAGGGCAAGGGAACAAAGGGATACTTCATGAAACGGCAATTCAGCTGCTGCTCTAGTGAAGAAACCCAAGGTTGAACCCAAACCCGAGACTAAGTGCTTCTGTAATAAGGGGAACAACCACTGGAGCAGCATTACCCTAGATACTTGGTAGATGAGAAGGCTGGCAAGGTCGATAGAAGTATATTGGATATACATTATGTTAATGTGTACTTTACTAGTACTCCTAGTAGCACCAGGGTATTGGATACCGGTTCGGTTGCTAAGTGTTAGTAACTCGAAATAAAAGCTACGGAATAAACGGAGACTAGCTAAAGGTGAGCTGACGATATATGTTGGAAGTGTTTCCAAGGTTGATATGATCAAGCATCGCACGCTCCCTCTACCACCGAGATTGGTGTTTGCGTTGAGCATAGACATGATTGGATTATGTCTATCGCAATACGGTTATTCATTTAAGGAGAATAATGGTTACTCTATTTTTGAATAATACCTTCAATGGTCTTGCACCTAAAGGAATGGTTTATTGAATCTCGGTCGTAGTGATACACATTTTCATGCCAAAAGATATAAGATAGTAATGATAGTACCACTTACTTGTGGCACTGCCATGTAAGTCATAATGGTATAAAACGCATGAAGAAGCTCCATGTTGATGGATCTTTGGACTCACTCGTTTTTGAAAAGTTTGAGACATGCGAACCATGTCTATTGGTGTATATGCATGAAGAAACTCCATGCAAATGGATCGTTCGGACTCACTTGATTTTGAATCACTTGAGATATGCAAATCATACCACATGGGCAAGATGACTGAAAAGCCTCATTTTCAGTAAGATGGAACAAGATAGCAACTTGTTGGAAGTAACACATTTTGATGTGTGCAGTCGAATGAGTGCTGAGGCATGCAGTGAATATCATTATGTTCTTACTTCACAGATGATTCGAGTAAATGTTGAGTATATTTACTTGATGAAACACAAGTCTGAATTATTGAATGGTTCAAGTAATTTCAGAGTGAAGTAGCAGATCATTGTGACAAGAGGATAAAATGTCTATGATATGATCATAGAGATGAATATCTGAGTTACGAGTTTTGGCACACAATTAAGACATTGTGGAAATTGTTTCGCAATTAATACCGCCTGGAACACCATAATGTGATGGTGTGTCCGAACATCATAGTTGCACCCTATTGGATATGGTGCGTACCATGATGTCTCTTATCGAATTACCACTATCGTTCATGGGTTAGGCATTAGAGACAACCACATTCACTTTAAATAGGGCACCACGTAATTCCGATGAGATGACACCGTATGAATTATGGTTTAGAGAAACCTAAGTTGTCGTTTCTTAAAAGTTTGGGGCTGCGACGCTTATATGAAAAAGTTTCAGGTTGATAAGCTCGAACCCAAAGCGGATAAAATGCATCTTCATAGGAAACCCAAAACAGTTGGGTATACCTCCTAATTCAGATCCGAAAGCAATATGGATTGTTTCTAGAATCGGGTCCTTTCTCGAGGAAAAGTTTCTCTCGAAAGAATTGAGTGGGAGGATGGTGGAGACTTGATGAGGTTATTGAACCGTCTCTTCAACTAGTGTGTGACAGGGCACAGGGAGTTGTTCCTGTGGCACCTACACCAATTGAAGTGGAAGCTTATGATATTGATCATGAAACTTCGGATCAAGTCACTCCCAAACCTCGTAGGATGACAAGGATGCGTACTACTTCAGAGTGGTACGTAATCCTGTCTTGAAGGTCATGTTGCTAGACAACAATGAACCTACGAGCTATGGAGAAGCGATGGTGGGCCCGGATTCCGATAAATGGCTTGAGGCCATAAAATCCGAGAGAGGATCCATGTATGAAAACAAAGTGTAGACTTTGGCAGAACGGCTCGATGGTCGTAAGGCTAATGAGTACAGATGGATTTCAAAAGGAAGACGGACAATGATGGTAAATGTCACCATTAAGAAAGCTCGACTTGTCGTTAAGATGTTTTCCGACAAGTTCAAGGAGTTGACTACGATGAGATTTTCTCACTCGTAGCGATGCTAAGAGTCTGTTGGAATTATATTAGCGATTACTGCATTATTTATGAAATCTTGCAGATAGGATGTCAAAACATTGTTTCCTCGACGATTTTAATGAGGAAAGGTTGTATGTGATACAACCGGAAGGTTTTGTCAATCCCGAAAGATGCTAATAAGTATGCAAAGCTCCAGCAATCCTTCTAAGGACTGGAGTGAGCATCTCGGAGTTGGAATGTATGCTTTGATGATGATCAAAAATTTTGGGTTTGTACAAAGTTTATGAGAAACTTGTATTTCCAAAGAAGTGAGTGGGAGCACTATAGAATTTCTGATGAGTATATGTTGTTGACATATTGTTGATCAGAAATGACGTAGAATTTCTGGAAAGCATATAGGGTTATTTTGAAAGTGTTTTTCAATGGAAAGCCTGGATTAAGCTACTTGAACATTGAGCATCAAGATCTATAAGGATAGATCAAAATGCTTAATAATACTTTCAAATGAGCACATACCTTGACATGATCTTGAAGGTGTTCAAGATGGACCAGTCAAAGAAGGAGTTCTTGCCTGAGTTGTAAGGTACGAAGTTAAGACTTAAAGCTCGACCACGGCAGAATAGAGAGAAAGGACGAAGGTCGTCCCCTATGCTTAAGACGTAGGCTCTTCAGTATGCTATGCTGTGTACCGCACCTGAAGTGTGCCTTGCCATGAGTCAGTCAAGGGGTACAAGAGTGATCCAAGAATGGCTCACAGGACAGCGGTCAAAGTTATCCTTAGTAACTAGTGGACTAAGGAATTTTCTCGATTATGGAGGTGGTAAAAGAGTTCGTCGTAAAGGTTACGACGATGCAAGCTTGACACCTATCCGGATAGCTCTGAGTAGAGAGACCGGATACATATAATGGAGCAATAATTTAGAATAGCTCCAAGTAGAACAGTTGTTTGGAATAGCTCCAAATAGAGCGTGGTAGCTGCATCTAGGAGATGACATAGAGATTTGTAAAGCACACACGGATCTGAAAGGTTCAGACCCGTTGACTAAAACCTCTCTCACAAGCAACATGATCAAACATAAAACTCATTGAGTGTTAATCACATAGTGATGTGAACTAGACTACTGACTCTAGTAAACTCTTGGGTATTAGTCACATGGCGATGTGACCTGTGAGTGTTAATCACATGGCGATGTGAACTAGATTATTGACTCTAGTGCAAGTGGGAGACTGTTGGAAATATGCCCTAGAGGCAATAATAAAAGTATTATTATTATATTTCCTTGTTCATGATAATTGTCTTTTATTCATGCTATAACTGTATTATCCGGAAATCGTAATACACGTGTGAATACATAGACCACAATATGTCCCTAGTGAGCCTCTAGTTGACTAGCTCGTTGTGATCAACAGATAGTCATGGTTTCCTGGCTATGGACATTGGATGTCGTTGATAACGGGATCACATCATTAGGAGAATGATGTGATGGACAAGACCCAATCCTAAGACTAGCACAAAAGATCGTGTAGTTCATTTGCTAGAGCTTTGCCAATGTCAAGTATCTCTTCCTTCGACCATGAGAGCGTGTAACTCCTGGATACCGTAGGAGTGCTTTGGGTGTATCAAACGTCACAACGTAACTGGGTGACTATAAAGGTGCACTACAGGTATCTCCGAAAGTATCTATTGTTTTATGCGGATCGAGACTGGGATTTGTCACTCCGTGTAAACGGAGAGGTATCTCTGGGCCCACTCGGTAGGACATCATCATATGCGCAATGTGACCAAGGAGTTGATCACGGGATGATGTGTTACGGAACGAGTAAAGTGACTTGCCGGTAACGAGATTGAACAAGGTATTGGATACCGACGATCGAATCTCGGGCAAGTAACATACCGATAGACAAAGGGAATTGAATACGGGATTGATTAAGTCCTTGACATCGTGGTTCATCCGATGAGATCATCGTGGAACATGTGGGAGCCATCATGGGTATCCAGATCCCGCTGTTGGTTATTGACCGGAGAACGTCTCGGTCATGTCTACATGTCTCCCGAACCCGTAGGGTCTACACACTTAAGGTTCGATGACGCTAGGGTTATAAAGGAAGTTTGTATGTGGTTACCGAATGTTGTTCGGAGTCCCGGATGAGATCCCGGACGTCACGAGGAGTTCCGGAATGGTCCGGAGGTAAAGATTTATATATGGGAAGTCCTATTTTGGCCACCGGAAAATGTTCGGGATTTTTCGGTATTGTACCGGGAAGGTTCTAGAAGGTTCCGGAGTGGGGCCCACCTGCATGGGGGGACCCACATGGACGTGGGTAGTGGGGGCAAGGCCCCACACCCCTGGTCAAGGCGCACCAAGATCCCCCCTTAGAAGGAATAAGATCATATCCCGAAGGGATAAGATCAAGATCCCTAAAAAGGGGGGATAACAATCGGTGGGGAAGGAAATAATGAGATTTCTTTCCTCCCACCTTGGCCAACGCCCCAATGGACTTGGAGGGCAAGAAACCAGCCCCTCCACCCCTATATATAGTGGGGAGGCGCATGGGAGCTATACACGAAGTTCTGGCACAGCCCTACCTCTCTTCCTACTCCTCCTCTCCCATGGTGCTTGGCGAAGCCCTGCTGGATTGCCACGCTCCTCCACCACCACCATGCCGTTGTGCTGCTGTTGGATGGAGTCTTCCTCAACCTCTCCCTCTCTCCTTGCTGGATCAAGGCGTGGGAGACGTCACCGGGCTGTACGTGTGTTGAACGCGGAGGTGCCGTCCGTTCGGCACTAGGATCATCGGTGATTTGAATCACGACGAGTACGACTCCATCAACCCCGTCACTTGAACGCTTCCGCTTAGCGATCTACAAGGGTATGTAGATGCACTCTCTTTCTGCTCGTTGCTGGTCTCTCCATAGATAGATCTTGGTGACACGTAGGAAAATTTTGAATTTCTGCTACGTTCCCCAACAACGACCACTGTTTTCGTGTCGCGAAGAATAATTTCCACATTCCTCCGAGCATTGTGTTGAAGAAGTGCTGAAGGGTTCGTGGTCCTTCCGGATTGAACTCCCACATACGGAGAGGCCATCGCTAGCATGGTAGGACCCGGCGGACTAGCATTACTTGGATTACGTTAATAAGACCGGTGTCCTTTTCAATGAGGCTCCGAATGCGGCTTTGCAGCGTCCGCACTTCATCAATTGATCCCCAGTCCAGCCCCTTATTAATCCATGATGCAAGCCGTAATGGAGGGCCAAACCGGAACGCAGGTGTCGCTGCCCACTTGGTACCATGGGGTTCAGTGGTGTAAAACCACTCCCGCTGCCATAGGTTGGAAGTTTCTACGAAGGAGCATTTTGGCCAAGGAGTATTGGTGAGTTTGCTCACTGCAGCACCACCGCACTCCGCTTGTTTCCCGTCGACTGCCTTTGGCTTCACATTAAAGGTCTTGATCCACAAGCCGAAGTGTGGGGAATACGGAGGAAGGCCTCGCACATGATAATGAACGAGGAGACGCGAAGAAAGGAGTCTGGAGCTAGATCATGAAAATCTAGCCCATAAAAGAACATGACCCCTCGGACGAAGAAATGAAGAGTGAACCCTAGCCCTCGGAGGAAGTGGGAGATGAATACGACCCTCCCGTCGGATCTGGGAGTAGGAATAACCTGCCCTTGAGCAGGAAGCCTCTGGGGGATTTCCGTGGTCAGGTATCTTGCCGCCCGGAGCTTCGCAATATCCTCCTCTGTGACAGAGGAAGCCACCCACCGGCCTTGAGAGATGGGTCCGGACATGACTGGAAAGCGCGAAGCAATTAAATTGAACCTTGGGTGCTGCAACTCGAGGTGGGAGAGGTTGAGGAAAGGGTTGGCGTAAGGAGAAAGGACGAGTCTTAGCCCCTTTATAAAGGCGAAGAATATCAAACGCTCCTCCTAGGCCTTAAAACCTGCCTATTCCTAAGGAATCATGCCAACAAAATGGTTGAGTTAACCACGCCCGTATTGATGAGGATCCAGCAATAAGGGGACATGATCTCTGCTTTGACAAGACGTGCCAACGAAACCGCATCTTGAAATATGGAGCGGCAGGCTAAAAAACGGTTCGAAATAATGGTCGGGCGGCGACGTGATGTCACGCTACAAAAATTATCAGCAGATTGGACTCGTGAAATATT
The DNA here is from genome assembly GCF_018294505.1 of Triticum aestivum. Taxonomy (NCBI): domain Eukaryota; kingdom Viridiplantae; phylum Streptophyta; class Magnoliopsida; order Poales; family Poaceae; genus Triticum; species Triticum aestivum. Next base: position 370,232,362 of record NC_057798.1, on the reverse strand, counting down.
ATACTCTCTGCGGTTGTGTGTGTAATTTGTTTTGCAGAGTCGGACATGATTCTTGTGTTCAAAGACTATTTTGGAGTATTCAGACAAGGAACCCGCCTTGCAATACCGAAGACAATCCGCGCACCGGACACTTCGTCATTGAAGCTTGGTATAGGGGCTACTGAGGGAGTCCTGAATTAAGGGGTCCTCGGACGGCCGGACTATGTAGCATGGGCCAAACTATTGGGACGTGAAGAAACAAGACCGAAGACGCTCACCTGTGTCCGGATGGGACTCTCCTTGGCGTGGAAGGCAAGCTTGGCGCCCGGATATGAAGATTCATTTCTCTATAACTGACTTTGTACAACCCTAGTCCCCTCCAGTGTCTATATAAACGGAGGGCTTAGTCCGTAGAGGCAAGCATAATCATACATGCTAGATTTCTAGGGTTTTAGCCATCACAATCTCGCGGTAGATCAACTCTTGTAATACTCATATTCATTAAGATCAATCAAGCAGGAAGTAGGGTATTACCTCCATAGAGAGGGCCCGAACCTGGGAAAACATCGTGTCCCCCGCCTCCTGTTACCATCAACCTTAGATGCACAGTTCGGGACCCCCTACCCGAGATCCGCCAGTTTTGACACCGACAACTACCCCACAGAATGACAGTCCAGCTCGAGGGAAGCTCGATTAGCAATTCAGCCTCTGTCTTAGCTCCGACCGAACTGCTGCATATATACAACATGCACATAACTATGCACTAAATATACCATGGGCGACACTGGAGGCATATCGAGGATAAAGTCGACAATACGGCTCGACCGTACCTGGACCCCCATATCCACCCTTTTCTTAAACTTTTTTTCGGGTTCCCTACAACCCACATCACCTTTTTATGGTGCCAAGGGCCCTTTTTCTGGCCCATGGGGAAAACCTACTCATTAATCCTCTCAAAGGATCACACACCAAGGCGAAAAGCAGCGCAGATGTACGGTAGAGTACTTAAAAGATCTTCAAATATCACCTCTTCTCCTTTTTTTAGTACCTGTACACAACTTTCCCTTTCGATCATCATGTAAAATAGCCTCGATGCTTATAGCACTATCTGTACAAATACATTTTGACGTATCAATCAGACTATAATGGAAACAGTTTTTTGCCCAAACTATTCGGTACTGGCTTATTTCCCAACATGTATTCCCTCTTCTTTTTCGTCTGATTGTCATGTACACCTCGGCACGACCTAAATCGCCTGGGGCTCCATTCAGCCACGTACATTTCTTAAAAATAATATTAGTCCGAACACTTTACAGTGCTATTCGGCATCCCGAATCTAGCATTATATGCATCGGCTCCGAATCATGTCTTGGGTCAATAGTTGGGTTGCCTGGCTCCTATGGTTACTACCTTATGTTCTGATTGTTCGGCTAAGGAAGCAAAGGGAGACCTACTGCGATTATGTTTCTGGTTAGCCGGATAAACACCTCAGTAGAGAAAGCTGAAAACTGACTGTCATGATGCAGCGAGAGATGGTCAGCTATTCGGTGACTCGGTATAAATCTCTTGCGATTTTTTCTGTGTCACAGAAAGGACTGGTTTTTACCTAGTCAAGTGTCTACAACAACCATGTTCGGATAACCGAACTATACCAAGGGCTGCGCCTACAATCTTATTGTCAAACTCCTATGGCTAAGTGAGAGTGATAAAGCCACATAGTCTGATTGCCTGGTTCGCCGCACAAGCACCTTCTTCAAGGACCATGTCGATGGGATAAAGTGTGTTTTTGTGCTGTTCAGAACACCCCCATACTATCGACACGAGGGGTTGAAGCCGACCACTGCCAATTCTCATATTCAATAAACGGCCGCAACGGAGGGAAAATAATTTCAGATGAAACAAGGAAAATATTATACAAACGACTTGTTTTCATAAATACAAAGTTCGGGCAACATGGATACATTCATTCAAAAATGATGTCCTTCGAACACTGGCCCTCTACAATGTGGGATCCTTCAAGGACATCCTTGAAGTATCATTCTGGCGTACGGTGTTCCTTGCTTGCGGGCGGTCCCTCGGTTGCTAGACTGGTGGCATTCATCTTCGCCCACTGCACCTTGACACGGGCGAAGGCCATCCGGGCACCTTCGATACAGACTGGCCGCTTTATAGCGTCAAGCCATGGGCAGGCTTTGACTAGCCGCTTCACAAGACCAAAGTAGCTACTTCGCATGGGTTCGGCTGGCCAAAGACGGAATATGATATCATTCATGGCCAGTTCGACCACCCTATGTAGCTTGGTCAGCTATTTCAGCTGATCACTGAGGGGCACAGGATGTTCTGGCGCAAGGTACTACGACCAGAACAGCTTCTCTATTGAGCTCCCCTCTTCGGCTCGGAAGAAATCTGCAGCATCTGCAATACTTCGGGGCAGATCCGCGAACGCTCCTGGAGAACTCCAAATCCGTGTCAGTAAGGTGTACTTTCTCCTTACGAATTTTATCTACATATTAAAGGCCTTACCCGCCGCGATCCGCTTGGCTTCTTGGATCTCCTGACAGGCGCCTTGGGCTTCAACCCGGGCCTCCTTTGCACTTTGGAACACCGTAGCAAGTTCGGAGTCTCGATCCAACACCTTGTGCTCCAAAGACTCACATTTGCTAATAGCATCTGTGAGCTCTTGATGGACTTCATCCAACCTTGCTTCATGTTTCTGGCGGGCGGCTCGCTCCTCATCCGCCTCCTTCTTAGCCTCGGCTAGAGCACTCTTGAGGGCCTCGACCTTAGACGTGTCACCTATGAGCGTAATCATAAAGCTCATTTAGATAACAATTTGGAACTCATATCATTTCAGATATGCTTCGGTATCGCATACCTTGTTTTCCCTCCAACTTCCGCTTTAGTTCGGAGACTTTGGCAGCATGCAAGGTTGCTGCTAGCTTCGCAGCCTAGTCATCAAAGGAGACACATATGTTAGCTCTTATGAAGTATTATCCGATCCTCTGTTCGACTTTTCTTTGCGAATGCCGAACAGAGTCTTTGGGGCTACTATCTATACACAGGCATTCCTTTTGCAAATAGCCAAAAATTATATTATGTCACCTACCTTAAAGTCTTTTAAAAGGCTGGTATAAGCTTCGTTCAATCCGCTCTTAGCGGACTGAACCTTTTCAACCACCGTACCCATAAGGGAACGGTGTTCCTCCATAATGGAAGCACTCTGAAGCGCATCCACCAGAGTGTCCGGAGCCTCCGGATTGATTGAAGACTTCGGTGGAGATGGCGTGACCTCTTCTCTCGAAGGAGCTTGCTGGCCCAATTCCAGATCCGTACGGGTCTCCGGAATAATATTGGGTTGGGGGCCGAATTGAGCATGGCCCCCGTCGCCGGTCTCTATGGGGGTCGATTTCCCCCTCTCTTCGGCAATAGAGGTATTACCATCCGTCGCCACCTTCACGGTCTCCCGCACCTTCCTGTGACTTGGAGAGGTTCTTTGGGACAACACTTCAGTGTTGTCTGTAGTGGTGGGTGGAGAGACCTACCAAGGCGAATCGCTCTCCATTGCTTTCGGCCCTAGAGAGTTCCCAGATGACAACAATCACAGGGGAAGATCGTGAGCCAGACTGCAATATGCAATTCAGTATGTTAAAATAACAAGGCATAAATTTGGATATATGTATGGTGTCTTCGGATAGTTACGATCCAGCCAGGGGCTTCGTCCTGGGGCACCACTCAGGGATGGCATTGGCATCCGCTTCGGAATCATCCGAAAGGGAGGGTTTCCCCTTCTTGGTCGCCTCCACCTCTAGATCCGCGGAAGCCATCCTTTTCTTCTCCCCCCCCCCTTGTCGTGGAGAATTGCTCTGTTCCTCCTCTACATCTTTGTCATGAGAGGAGGAGGTCTCGGTATCTTCGTACATAGCATCCGAAGTGCCCTTACGGCGGAGGCCACCTCTGCCTCCTTGCCTTTCTTCTTGGCCTTCTTCTCCGACGCCTGATACAGTGCCGGAACCAGCATCTTCGTCAACAAAGGGATGGTTGGGTCTTCGAGACGCGGAGCTGGACATTGGATTTGCTCCGCCCTCTTTGTACAACCCTGTGGGAGTAATGGAAAGTTCAATATACTCCTTGGATTCACAAATTAAAGTCATCATAAAACTTACGGAGTAGCCAGACGAGTGCAGTCGAGGCCGCGGTCTTCGGTAGTTTCCGGCCATGACTTTTGAGCCTTGAAGATTAGCTTCCATATATATTCATGCGTTGTGCCGAAGAACTGTTGCAGGGTTCAAGGACCGGACGAGTCGAATTGCCACATATGTTGGGTCTGTGTTGACAAGGGAGAATCCGGTGAAAGAGCATCACCTAGACCATGCTGGCATGGCTGGTGTTCTTGTTTATCATGCCCTTGATGTGGTTCTCCAGCGTTGTCATCTCGTCAGGCGACTCCCAGTCTAGGCCCTAATTGATCCAGGATGTAAGCTGCATCGGGGGCCCGGACTTGAACTCAAGAGCAGCGACCCATGTGGTATTGCGGGGTTCCGTGATATAGAACCACCCCTGCTGCCATCCCTTGATGGACTCCACAAAGGTTCCCTTCGGCTAGGTGACGTTGGGGAGTTTGCTCACCATGGCGTCACCGCACTCCGTGTGTTGGCCTTCGACCACCTTCGGCTTCACATTGAAGACCTTGAGCCATAGGCCAAAGTGGGGAGATCGCGGAGGAATGCCTCGCACACGATGATAAACGCCGAAAGGCTCAGGAAGGAATTTGGGGCTAGATCATGAAAATCTAAACCATAGTAAAACATAAGACCGCAGACAAAAGGATGGAGGGGAAACCCTAGTCTGCGAAGGAAATGGGGGATGAACACTACCCTCTCATTAGGCTTCGGAGTGGGAATGATCTGCTTTATGGTAGGGAGCCGGTGGATAATATCCGCGGCCAGGTACCCAGCTTCTCGGAGCTCCTTGATGTTCTCCTTTGTAACAGAGGAAGCCATCCACTTGCCCTGCGCTCAAGATCCGGACATGGCTGGGGTGTTTGTTGGCAATGGAAAAGATTGGGACTTGGGTGCTGGAGCTCGAATGGCAGATGGGCTGAGGAGGAAGAAGGCGTGGGGTAAAAAGACATATCATTATCTTCTTATAGAGGCAGTGGATGTCAAGCGCCCTCTCACAAGCCTTAAATCTCACCTATTCCCAAGGGGACATGTGAATGGCACGGTTGGATTATCCAAACCCCTATTGATGGGAATCCCGTGATAAGGGGACACGATCCCTGCTTTGACAAGACGTGCCTATGACCATGCCTCAAAACACGAAGTGAAGGTTGTGAAACGGTTCAGCATAATAACAAGGCCAGGACATAACGCCTCGCCGTAAAAATCATCTATGGACGTGACTTATTTCGTTTCGAATATTTTTGCCCTTACAGCTTAAGGCTGTAATTATTTAACAAAGCCGGATACAGCTATTTTGTGTCGAGGACTGCATTGGAGTATTTGGAGAAGGAACCTGCCTTGCAATGCCAAAGACAATCTGCACGCCGAATACATTGTCATTGAAGCCCGGTTCAGGGGCTACTGAGGGAGTCCTGGACTATGGGGTCCTCACGGAGCTGGCCTATGTGACATGGGCCGGACTGATGGGCCATGCAGATACAAGATAGAAGGTCCTCTCCCGTGTCCGGATGGGACTCTCCTTTGCATGGACGACAAGCTTGGCGTCCGGATGTGTAGTTTCCTTCCTCTACAAACCAACTTTGTATAACCCTAGTCACCTCCGGTGCTTATATAAACCGGAGGGTTTAGTCCTTAGAGGCGAGCACAATCCTACAGGCCAGACATCTAGGGTTTAGCCATTACGATCTCGAGGTAGATCAACTCTTGTAACCCTTATACTCATGAAATTCAATCAAGCAAGAAGTAGGGTATTACCTCCATTAAGAGGGCCTGAACCTGGGTAAACATCGTGTCCCCCACCTCCTGTTACCTTTGATCCTTAGATGCATAGTTCGGGACCCCCTACCCGAGATCTGTCGGTTTTGACACCTACAGCCGCACACGCACAATGGGCTAGTACTTAGCCCCACCGTCAAACTCCTATGGCTAAGTAAAAGTAATAAAGCGGTATAGTCTGATTGCCTGGTTTATCTCACGGACACCTCCTTTACGGACCAAGGCGTTGGATAAAGTCTGGTCACCCATCACGAAGAACACCCCCATAGCATCTATGTGGGGGCTGAATGATAGAGGCGGGGTGTCCCGATCTTTCGATGAGATGATAACTATCGATTTGGTGGAGACGACTTTAACGATCCGACTACAAACGTGCACGACGTTGCGCCTTAGCAATCGCTAAACCAATCTCCTGAGGTTATTGACCACGCCGGAGCACGATCAACCTGACCACGAAGGTCTATTCCTACAAGCAATCAAAGAACGAGCAAGAATATGATAAAAGCAATCTGAATATTGCGAATATGTATGAAGTATTGATAAAGGTGGGGATCCGTAAGCGGTCTTGGTCTGGTCGTTGGACACAAATGAAGTACACGAAGTTGCAATGGCTAACTTTTAACTAAACAAATCCCAAGGAAAAAGCTACTAGATGGATCTACTTATATAGGAGCAAGGGGTGGCGGCCTAGGAGGTGGGAGGACGTCCCAAGGCAGCCTAAAACTAACCCTAGGTCGTACAAGGCCAATGGGCCCAAGTGGAGGTGATGCAACACCTTTGGACTTGTTTGACTCGGATTCTGCTATAGCGTCTGATTGTTTCGATGATATCTCAATGCTCCTGACGAATTTGATGGTGAATCCAATTGGGCTGGAAAGCACACAAAATCTAGAATCCAACAAAAAAAGAATCACCCAATTCAGAGTCCGTATGAAAAAGTTGTTGGCGTTTTGAGTCAGGTATGTCTGTGCAGTCCGAATCTGAATCCAGAACGTGAGAGACTTGGACTCTATCTTCTCTTGGCCCAAAAGTGACGTGAGAGAACTTTTTGAACAACACTTAAACATCTCTTTCTCCCTTATCTTCATATGTGAATTGTACAAATATCCCATACACCTGCAATTAGACAAAACACAAAAGTGTGTGAAGTATTTTTGTTCTGGATAACATAAATAGATTATTGAATAGTTTGCACTAGAAATCACCTGACAAATATGCATGTATGCAATATTTTTGGTCATATCCAAGGTAGTCATGTCCTCATCACTGAAGCTGACGACCGGTAACTTCTATAAGAAAAACGGACGCACAGGAGGTAAAAATCGCTTGCAACAAAAGGTGCAATGCATAGATATATTACAGGCATGGGTTCATAACATAGTTTTTACAATCCGAATACATCTACTCAAATATGACATCCTTTGAACATTGGCCCTCTACAACTCGGGCCTCTTCTAGGACATCATTGAAATATCTCTCCGGCTTCCGATGATCTTTGCCTTCGGGCGGGCCTACGATCGCCACATCAGTGGCCTTCATTTTTTCCCATTGCATCTTGACGCGCGCGAAGGCAATGTGGGCACCTTCTATGCAGGTCGAGCGCTTCACAGCATCAATCCAAGGTAGCGCGTTGACGAGCCACTTCACCAAACCGAAGTAGCTACTGGGAATGGGTTCGGTCGGCCACATCTAGACTATAAGATCCTTCATGGCCGAACCGGCCACCCTATGCAGCTCCATCAGCTGCTTCAGCTAGTCGTTCAGGCGTGTCAGGTGTTCCGATGCAAGAAAGTGCGACCAGAACAGCTTCTCGGTCGAGTTCCCTTCCTGGGCTCGGAAGAACTGTGCGGCATCGGCGGCGCTCCTTGGAAGATTCGCAAACGTGTCTAGAGAACTCAATATTTGAGTGAGCAAAGCATATCTTTGACCTCAAAAAATATTCTGCAAAGGAAAGGCCTTACCAGCCACTATCTGCCTCGCCTGATGGATCTCTTTGCGAGCACTCTGGGACTCAACCCGCGCCTCTTTAGCCTCCTGGAGAGCTTTGGAGAGTTCATACTATTGGGCCGAAGTCTTCTCCTCCAATGCCTCACATTTGCTGATGGCATCCTTCAGCTCCTGCTCGACTTCGGCCACCCGAGCTTCGTGTTGGCGATGGGCGGCCTGCTCGGTCTTCAGTTCTGCAACCGCTTTGTCACTGGCTGCCTTGTTTGCCTTCGCCTCTTTCTGGGCTTAGGCAAGGGCACCTTTGAGAGTCTCGACCTCAGCGGCACCAACTATGCTTATAATCAAAGCACTAAAGGAGTTAAACTCTAAACATATATATCACTTTGATATATAAGTAAAATTTTCAAACATTTACCTTGCGTCTCATCGAACCACTTGTTAATGTGGTCGATTTCTTCATCGGCCACCTGAAGCTTCCGATTGAGTTTGGAAACCTCGGCAGCCTGGGCGGTCGCTGCCAACAGGGAAGTCTATTGCAACAACAGAGCAGAATCTTATCTCTCCCGAATACTTTTTGGATACTCTGTCCCGCTTTTTTCAAACCGGACAGAGCCTCAGGGGCTACTGTCTGTATACATGTATATTCCTCTATATGAAAAAAAATGTTTAGGACATTAGGTCGCATACCTCAAAGCCTGTCAGTAGGCTGGTGAAGGCCTTTTTCAGTCCGCTTTTTGCAAACTGAACTTTCTCCACCACCCGCGCGCATCAAGGTGCGGTGCTCCTCCACAATGGAAGCACGTTGTAGTGCTTCCTTTAGAGCATTAGGCGCCTCCGGATTAGTGGAGGTCATCGGGGGAGCTGTTGCTCCTCCCCCTCCTTTGAAGGGGGGCTGCTCACCCTATCCCGGAGCCACATTGGTCTCAGGAACGGCGTCCGGCTGGGGCCCGAACTGTTGGGGGTCTCTGCCGTCGGTCGTCATAGGGGTCACCTCCGCTAGATCTTCGGCGACCAAGGTATTAACCTCGGGCGCCTTCTCGACAGCCTCATTCCCCCCCCCCTTGGCCAGGAGAGGTCCTTCAGGATAACACCTCGGTGTCATCCATGGTGATAGGTGAGGGGCTTGTGGTGGCGTCTCGCTCTCAGCCATCTCGGGTGGCAAAGAGTTCCCCCCCAATAACGGAGTGTTCGGAAGCTTGCACGGAGGGCTGAAAGGCACACAACATAATAACTTATATAATGAAAATAGGAAGACCGAAGAAAAATAGTAGATCCTTTGCTACTTACGATTCGGCCAGGGGCTTCACTCTGGGGGTCTCTTGGGGACTAGTGTGAACTCTGAGTCTGAACCATCCGATAGGGCCATCTTCCCCTTCTTGGGCGCCTCCCCCTCCCGGTTTGTGGAGGCCGCCCTCTTCTTCTTCCTTCCCCTAAGAGGGGAGTCTCTTGCCACTTCCTCCTCCTGTTCTTCCTCATCTCCCTCATGGGAAGAGAGGGCTTCGGTCCCTCCGGACACCGCGTCCGAAGGACCCTTGTGGTGGGGGACGCCTCTGGCCTCCTTGCCCTTCTTCTTCTTGGCCTTCTTGTTTGGCGCCTGATAGGGCGCCGGGACCAACATCTCTGTCAGCCAGGCCGTGGCTGGGTCTTCAGGCAGTGGTGCCGGACATTTGATCCATTCCGCCTTTGTCGTCCAGCCCTATACAAAGGATAGGCAATACATTATATCTAAACTTATTTATTGAATAGGTACTCGGGAAAATCATGCTTACCGGCGAGGCCGGATTCTTGATGTTGAGACCAAGTCTTCGGTCTTCTTCGGCCACGTTTTTGGGGCTTGAAGAGCAACTTCCAAATGTCTTCGTGCGTCGAGCCAAAGAAGTCCTTCAAGGTTCATGGCTCCTCTGGGATAAACTCCCACATGTGAGAGGCCCGGAGTTGGCAAGGAAGAGTTCGGCGGAAGAGCATCACCTGAATCACATATGTGAAACCAGTGTTTTTGCCTATCATATTGGTGATGCACTTTTTCAGCATATGCACGTCCGCCGTGGACCCCCATTCAAGGCCCTTAGCGGTCCATGAGGTGAGTCTCGTGGGGGGTCCGGATCTGAAGTCAGGTGTGGCCGCCCACTTGGCGTCGCGGGGTTCGGTGATGTAGAACCAGTCCTACTGCCACACCTTGACAGTCTCAACGAATGCCTCTTTGGGCCAGACGGTGTTGGGAAGCTTGCTCACCATAGCTCTGCCGCAGTCCGCATGCTTTCCATAAACCACCTTCGGCTTTCGATTGAAGACCTTGAGCCAGAGGCCGAAGTGTGGGGGGATGCGGAGTAGAGCCTCGCATATGACGATGAACGCCGAAATGTGGATGAAGGAATTTGGGGCTAGATCATGGAAATCTAGCCCGTAATAGAACTTGAGGCCTCGGACAAAGGGGTGGAGGGGAAACTCTAGCCCGCGGAGGAAATGAGGGATGAATACGACCCTCTCGCCGGGCTCCGGAGTGGGGATGACCTGATCTTTGGTAGGGAGCCTGTGCGCGATGTCCGCAGACAGATAGCCCGTGCCCCGGAGCTCTTTCATGTCCTTCTCGATGACGGAGGAGGCCTCCCACTTGCCCTTGGAACCGTATCCAGACATGGCTGGGGAGGTTGGTAGCGGTGGGAAAGATTGAAGTTTTGGGTGCTGGAGTTCAGAGGTGGGAAGGCAGGAGCTAGAAGAAGGGGTGGGGGAAAAGAAGGGATTATTTACCCTCTTATAGGCGGTGAAATACCAAATGCCCCCCCCTCGATCCTTAAAACTCGCTTATTCCCAAAGAGGCGAATGGCGAGGTTGGATTACCCATAACCGTATTGATGAGAATCCCGCAATGGGCGCGCATGATCTCTATTTTGACAAAACGTGCCAATGGAGGTTATGCCTCGAAATGCGAAACAGGAGGCGTGAAAACGGTTCAAAATGTTAAGGAGCCAAAATGTGACACTTCGCAGGAAAAAGTTGTCAGCAAAAGACACTGTTTTATTTTGATGTATTGCCTTGGTCGCTAAGGGTGTATCAATTTACAGATCCGGATACAGTTCCTTTGTGTAGGGAATTATCCTAAAGTGATCGGGAGAAGGAACCCGCCTTGCAATGTCAAAGACAATATGCGTGCCGAACAGGTCGTCATTGAAGACTGGTTCAGGGGCTATTGAGGGAGTCCTGGATGAGGGGGTCCTCGGGTGTTCGGGCTATTTGATATGGGCCGGACTGATGGGCCGTGAAGATACAAGCAGAAGACTTTCCCCCCGTGTCCGGGTAGGACTCCCATATGTGTGGATGGCAAGATTGGTGTCCGTATATGTTATTTCCTTCCCCTACAAACCGACTCTATACAACCCTAGGCCCCTCCGGTGTGTATATAAACCAGAGGGTATAGTCCGTAGAGGCTATTAGAATTCTCATAGGCTAGACAACTAGGGTTTAGCCATTACGATCTTGAGGTAGATCAACTCTTGTAACGCCTATACTCATTGAACACAATCAAGCAGGATGTAGGGTTTTACCTCGTTTAAGAGGCCCCGAACTTGGTAATTGTGTCCCCTTCGTCCCTTGTTACCATTGATCCTCACAGGCACAGTTCCGGACCCCCTACCAGAGATCCGCCGGTTTTGACACCGACAATTGGGGCTCCCTGTAAACCCTTGTGTGCTATCACTGGATTCTGATGAAAGCGCCCATGTGTGTTGTAATATGGTGCGTGCATTAGTATAATCTGGCACAAGTACACAAAAAATTGGCTCCAGAAGTAAGGATAGTTGGCAGATGATAGGTTCATAATATACTGTATAGATAGTTTATTACCAAACCATGATAACAAGAGCACACATCAACTAGGAAGATCATAGTGTACATAAAAGGGGTACACCATAACCAGCATATATAAATCGGGAAAGTGGAACTGGCTGGAAAATACGGTGTTGTATTGCCGCTACTAATTGAAAGCCTATCGATCATGTACAGGACAACTCTATCAGTTGTTGACTGCAGATGTCCCTGCTCCCCTTCCTGACAAGGAACATACTGTACGTACTCAATACAGAATACCAAAAGAGGAACATGTTAAAGAACAAAAGAGGAAGCATATTCTTGATGTTCTGCTTCTTTGCATACAATGTTGGTTGCCCACTCATGATGAATCACAGCACCCAAAGAAATGCAATTCCATGTTGTCTCTCTATATGTGGCCACATGCATATGGAAAATCAAGTGGGGGTGTTAGATGACCAATTAAATGTGTGTCTGTTAACTTATATCAGTATCATACCACAATTCATATTTGAAGAAGTAAGCTTTGGACTTATGATTGGTCTGTTGTTTACCCTTAAGAGTGGACTATTGCCAGTGCGACACAAAGCAGCTACACAGATCATAGTGTAGATATAACGGGAAAACCGTAAGGATCGCAAGTAAAATCAGGAAAAGTGGAATTTGCTGGAAAATATGGGTTATTATTGCCGGTACGGCTAGAAAGGCTTTGGATATTAGCTCTCTTCAACTGAAGGTGCGGTACTGTTAATATCAGTGTAACTCTCAAAGGCGACACAGCTCCGCGCATTTCCTTGCTAATCTTATAGGATTCAAGTGGGCAGGCCACTACAATTCCTATAACTATGTTTACAAAATCCTACGAATCAAAGAGGCCCTAAGCATTGAAAGTGTCCATCACAACCGACCGAATAGACCTCCACACTACAAATGTCCCTGCTCCTCTTCACTACAAGGAACATACTGTACGACTATCATACTCCCTCCGTTCCAAAATATAAGTCTTTGTAGAGATTTCCACTATGGATCACATACAGATGTATACAGATACATTTTAGAGTGTAGATTCACTCATTTGGCTCCATATGTAGTCCATGGTGGAATCTATACAAAGACTTGTATTTAGGAACGGAGAGAGTACTTATTAAAGAAGAACAGAAGAGGAACATGCTAAAGAAGAGCAAGAAGATTTTGGATAATAAAATGTTTGTTGCGCAGTGCCCACACATGACAAACCAAAGCGCATTAAGAATGCAACTCCCTGTTGTTTCTCTACATGTGGTGCATGTGCTTTTTGAAAGTAAAGTAGGAACATTAGCTTACTAATTAAACGTTATCTGTTTTAGTAATATCATCATCATATTATATTCGTATTTGAGCAACAAGTTTGGAATTATGAGTGGCACGCTGTTTAGCTTGATGGATTGAGGAGCAGTGTTAAGCAGATACGATGATGGTACTGAATATAAAGGAATTTCTGCATGCAAGTCGCGTCACTTTCATCATTTGGGTCCGTTGACCATTTCAGGCGGTTGGATGAAGATCTTATGTCTCCTAACCCTTCTTCTTCCTCGTCTCTGATTCTTCCCCTACAGAACACTGCACGGGCCGCCGACCGAACCACCAGCCCCGCCCCCCTGCCCTCCCCTAAACCGCCCCCCACCGCATGTGTTCCTCCGCCACCCCCACCCGCTGCTCCGGCCCCACCCTCGTTGAGTTTTCTTTGTTCGGCGAGGCCCCACCACCCCCAGCCCACTGCCCCCACAACCATCGTCCCCACCCGAGCCCCTTCCTTCCCTCCGGTGAACTCCGACGAGCTCTCAAAAATTGACTGACCCAATTTTAAAATTTAGTCTACTATCATTAACTAGTTTGGAATATAAAAGGGGAAAACCATAAGCATTGCGAGTATAATGTTGAGCGTGCCATGGCGGATCTGAAGGTGCAAAACGGATAAAGGCAAGTTCGCAACCAATGTTTTCTTTCAACTAACAAGTAAGATCCTAAGTGATGGACAAGAAATCACAGTAAAGCAGTGGCGATCTATTTTCTTGCGGCGATAAATAAGTTGAGCAAATACGAAAGAGTACTGCCTCTGGTGCGGCACCGTGTATGCATCTGCTGAGAATTTGACGGTGCTACGGTAGCAATGGCTGTTGGCAGCGTGGAAGCACATCTAGGAGGGTAGACAGTGGCGGCGGGGGAAATATCCCGGCACGATGGGCGAGACGGTCATAGGAGCAGCACCGGCAAGGTGGACGCCAACGGGGATGAAGCGAGAGGACGGGATGCAAGGATCCTGGTCCGTAGTCGTGGATGAGAGAGGTCGATCTCCTGTAATGGAAGACGGCGTCGGGGTATCAACTCCGGCATGGTGGACGAGGACGGTGGTGGATGGGGTGGTGGACGGAGGAGGCTAGGGTGGAGAGGGTGTTTTGGCACCCACGGAGTACAAATGGGGAAATGGAGGGAGAGAGGAAGGGGGGAACCATGTCTTCAGGGCGCGCTTGTCTCAAATACGAGGAAATTTACAAACTTAGCCCCCGTTTAAAATTTCCTACATCACAGCAATATTAGTCGGTTGGGGATAGGACGGTAATCTCGCATACACCGAGTATTTGTCGACGGAAAATTCGGCCGACGAGAGTTTATTTTGGCGCCCACCATGTATGAATTGGGGAGGGACGCGATTTCGGCTGAGGAGACAATGTGTTTTGGCGCCCACCATGTACGAATCTGGGTGAGAGGCGGTTATGTCACGATTGAGTGAAATTACAAACCTGCCCCTATAAAGACCTATTTAAAATCGAGCCGACATGTGTTGCATGTCAGGGACAGGTAGTAATTGCCATCTCCCATATTTTGGTTTCGGGCAGTTATTATCGGCGTTCTGGGAACGGGGCTCCCCAGACATGCCTGCCCGCGGCCTGCGGCGTGGCTCAAGCAGTGGCCCAGTACGGCCCGTCTACACCAACCCAAGTTCAAGACCCTTGCGAGGGGCCAAGCCTCGCGGGGCGGTCGACGCATGGCTTCCTCAGGTGCGGCCTCACCAGGCAGGCTCGCAAGGAGGCGGAGAGATCAAGGCAAGGAGTACCTCGCGAGGTGATCGTGACGCAAGCCATGATGATTGAGACCAGGCGGGCGCCAGGTGATACGTCCATTTTGCATCATGCTTTTATATCAATATTTATTGCATTATGGGCTGTTATTACACATTATATCTCAATACTTATGGCTATTCTCTCTTATTTTACAAGGTTTACCATGAAGAGGGGGAATGCCGACAGCTGGAATTCTGGCTGGAAAAGGAGCAAACGTTGGAAACCTATTCTGCACAGCTCCGAAAGTCCTGAAACTCCATGAAACAACTTTTTGGATTTAATAAGAATTTCTGAGCAAAAGAAATAGGCCAGGGGGCCCACACCCTGTCCAGGAGACAGGGGGGTTCCCCCCCTATAGGGCGCGCCCCCCTATCTCATGGGCCCCCTGATGGGTCTCCGGCGTCCATCTTCTGCTATATCATCACTTTTACCCTGAAAAAAAATCATGGGCAAGCTTACGGGACGAAGCTCCGTCGCCACGAGGCGGAACCTTGGCGGAATCTATCTAGGGCTTTGGCAGAGTTGTTCTGCCGGGGACACTTCCCTCCGGGAGGGGGAAATCATCACCAACGTCATCACCAATGATCCTCTCATTGGGAGGGGGTCAATCTCCATCAACATCTTCACCAGCACCATCTCCTCTCAAAACCCTAGTTCATCTCTTGTATCAAAACCACAAATTGGTACATGTGGGTTGCTAGTAGTGTTGATTACTCCTTGTAGTTGATGCTAATTGGTTACTTGGTGGAAGATCATATGTTCAGATCCTTTATGCATATTATTACTCCTCTAATGATGAACATGAATATGCTTTGTGAGTAGTTATGTTTGTTCCTGAGGACATGGGTGAAGTCTTGCTATTAGTAGTCATGTGAATTTGGTATTCGTTCAATATTTTGATGAGATGTATGTTGTCTTTTCCTCTAGTGTTGTTATGTGAACGTTGACTACATGAAACTTCACCATTATTTGGGCCTAGAGGCAGGCATGGGGAAGTAATAAGTAGATGATGTGTTGCTAGAGTGACAGAAGCTTAAACCCTAGTTTATGCATAGGTTTACCTTAATACTTCTTTTGTAGTTGTGGATTCTTGCAATAGGGGTTAATCATAAGTGGGATGCTTGTCCAAGTTAGGGCAGTACCCAAGTACCGGTCCACCCACATATCAAATTATCAAAGTACCAAACGCGAATCATATGAACGTGATGAAAATTAGCTTGACGATAATTCCCAATGTGTCCTCGGGAGCTCCTTTATCATTATTAGAAATTGTCCAGGCTTATCCTTTGCTACATAAAGGATTGGGCCACCTTGCTGCACTTTATTTACTTTATTTACTTGTTGCTCGTTACTATTTATGTTATCACAAAACTATCTATCACCTACTATTTTAGTGCTTGCAGAGAAAACCTTGCTGAAAACCGCTTATCATTTCCTTTTGCTCCTCGTTGGGTTCGACACTCTTACTTATCGAAAGGACTACGATAGATACCCTACACTTGTGGGTCATCAAGACTCTTTTCTGGCGCCGTTTCCGGGGAGTGTAACGCTTTTGGTGAGTGGAACTTGGTAAGGAAACATTTATATAGTGTGCTGAAATTTTCTCTTACTTGTCACTATGGAAACTAATCTTTTGAGGGGTTTGTTTGGGGCATCTTCACCCCAACTAGAAGAGCAAGGATTTGCTCCTCAACCTACTGAACTTTATGAAAATATTTACTTTGATATTCCTTTGGGTATGATAGAGAAACTGCTAGCTAATCCATTTGCAGGAGATGGAACATTGCATCCCGATTTACACCTTATCTTTGTGGATGAAGTTTGTGGATTATTTAAGCTTGCAGGTATTCCCGATGATGTTGTCAAAAGGAAGGTATTCCCTTTATCTTTGAAGGGAGATCCATTGACATGGTATAGGCTATGTGATGATATGAGATCTTGGAATTATAAGTGATTGAAGTTGGAATTTCACCAGAAGTTCTATCCTATGCATCTTGTTCATCGTGATCATAATTACATATATAATTTCTGGCCTCGCGAAGGAGAAAGCATCGCTCAAGCTTGGGGGAGGCTTAAGTCAATGTTATATTCATGCCCCAATCATGAGCTCTCTCGGGAAATGATTAGTCAGAATTTTTATGCTCGGCTTTCTCTTGATAATCGCAACCTGCTCGATACTTCATGTGCTGGTTCTTATATGCTGAAGACTATTGATTTCAGATGGGACTTATTGGAAAGAATTAAACGCAACTCTAAAGATTGGGGTTCCGACGATGGTAAGGAGTCAGGTATGACACCTAAGTTCGATTGTGTTAAATCTTTTATGGATACCGATGCTTTCCGTGGATTTAGCTCTAAGTATGGACTTGACTCTGAGATAGTAGCTACTTTCTGTGAATCTTTTGCTACTCACGTTGATCTCCCTAAAGAGAAGTGGTTTAAATATAATCCTCTTGTTGAAGTGAAAGTAGTTACACCTATTACAGTCGAAGAAAAGACTATTACCTACAGTGATCCTATTGTTCCTACTGCTTATGTTGAAAAACCTCCTTTTCCTGTTAGGATAAAAGATCATGCTAAAGCTTCGACTGTTGTTCGTAAGAGTAATACTAGGACTTATACACCTCCTGAGCAAATTAATGTTGAACCTAGTATTGCTATGGTTAAAGATCTCTTGGATGAGGACTTAGATGGGCATGTTATTTCTTTCTTAGGTGAGACTGCTAATATTGCTAGACCTGATACTAAGACACGTAGACCTGTCGTAGGCATGCTTGTTATTTCTGTTAAAATAGGAGATCATTGTTATCATGGCTTATGTGATATGGCTGCTAGTGCTAGTGCAATACCTTATGATCTATATAAAGAAATTATGCACGACATTGCACCCGTTGAATTAGAAGACATTGATGTTACTATTAAGCTTTCTAATAGGGATACCACTAAACCTATTGGGAATGTTAGAGATGTTGAAGTTTTGTGTGTGAAGGTTAAATACCCTGCTGATTTTCTTGTTCTTGGTTCCCCACAAGATGATTTTTGTCGCATTATTTTTGGTAGACCCTTCTTGAATACTGCTAGTGCTAAGATTAATTGCAAAAAGAATATTGTCACTGTTGGCATAGATGGTATGTCTCATGAGTCTAACTTTGCTAAGTTTAGTAGACAACCTCGTGAAAGGGAACCACCTAGTAAGGATGAGATTATTGGTCTTGCTTCCATTGTTGTTCCTTCAACTGATCCGTTAGAACAATATTTGTTGGACCATGAAAACGATATGTTTATGAAGGAAAGGGAAGAAATAGATGAAGTGTTCCTTAAACAGAAACCTATGCTGAAACATAACCTTCCCGTTGAAATTCATGGGGATCCCCCACCACCCAAGGGTGATCCTGTGTTTGAACTTAAACCATTACCTGATAATTTTAAGTATGCTTATCTTGATGAAAAAGAAATATTTCCTGTTATTATTAGTGCTAACCTTTTAGAGAAAGAAGAAGAAAGATTATTCAAAACTCTGAAGAAGCACCAAGCAGCTATTGGATATACTCTGGATGATCTTAAGGGCATTAGTCCCACATTATGTCAACACAAAATTTCAGTGGAGAAAGATGCCAAACCAGTTAGAGATCCTCAAAGACGATTAAATCCCAAGATGAAGGAAGTGGTAAGAAAGGAGATACTAAAGCTCCTTGAGGCAGGTATTATTTATCTCGTTGCTGATAGTGAATGGGTAAGCCCTGTCCATTGTGTCCCTAAAAAGGGAGGTATTACCGTTGTTCCTAATGATAAAGATGAATTGATCCCGCAAAGAATTATTACAGGTTATAGGATGGTAATTGATTTCCGTAAGTTAAATAAAGCTACTAAGAAAGATCATTACCCTTTACCTTTTATTGATCAAATGCTAGAAAGGCTATCCAAACACACACATTTTTGCTTTCTAGATGGTTATTCTGGTTTCTCTCAGATACCTGTGTCAGCGAAGGATCAATCTAAAACTACTTTTACTTGCCCTTTTGGTACTTTTGCTTATAGACGTATGCCTTTTGGTTTATGTAATGCACCTGCTACCTTTCAAAGATGCATGATGGCTATATTTTCTGATTTTTGTGAAAAGATTTGTGAGGTATTCATGGATGACTTCTCCGTCTATGGATCCTCTTTTGATGATTGTTTGAGCAACCTTGATCGAGTTTTGCAGAGATGCGAAGACACTAGTCTCGTCCTGAATTGGGAAAAGTGTCACTTTATGGTTAATGAAGGCATTGTCTTGGGGCACAAGATCTCCGAGAGAGGTATTGAAGTTGATAAAGCCAAAGTTGATGCTATTGAAAAGATGCCATGTCCCAAGGACATAAAAGGTATAAGAAGTTTCCTTGGTCATGCCGGTTTTTATAGGAGGTTCATTAAGGACTTTTCTAAAATCTCTAGGCCTCTGACTAATTTATTGCAAAAAGATATTCCTTTTGTCTTTGATGATGATTGTGTAGAAGCATTTGAAGTACTTAAGAAAGCTTTGATCACTGCACCTATTGTTCAGCCGCCTGATTGGAATTTACCTTTTGAAATTATGTGCGATGCTAGTGATTATGCTGTAGGTGCTGTTTTAGGGCAAAGAGTCGATAAGAAATTGAATGTTATCCAGTATGCTAGTAAGACTCTTGATACTGCCCAGAGAAATTATGCTACTACTGAAAAAGAGTTCTTAGCAGTTGTGTTTGCATGTGATAAGTTTAGACCTTATATTGTTGATTCCAAAGTTACTATTCACACTGATCATGTTGCTATTAAATATCTTATGGAAAGGAAAGATGCTAAGCCTAGACTCATTAGATGGGTTCTCTTGCTCCAAGAATTTGACTTGCATATTATTGATAGAAAGGGAGCTGAGAACCCCGTTGCAGACAACTTGTCTAGGTTAGAGAATGTTCTTGATGACCCAGTAACTATTAATGATAGCTTTCCTGATGAACAATTAGCGGTCATCAATGCTTCTCGTACTGCTCCTTGGTATGTTGATTGTGCTAATTACATTGTTGCTAAATATATACCACCTAGTTTCACATACCAGCAAAAGAAAAAAGTTCTTTTATGATTTAAGACATTACTTCTGGGATGATCCACACCTTTATAAAGAAGGAGTAGATGGTGTTATTAGACATTGTGTGCCTGAGCATGAACAGGAACAGATTCTACGTAAGTGTCACTCTGAATCTTATGGAGGACACCACGCTGGAGATAGAACTGCACACAAGGTACTACAATCTGGTTTTTATTGGCCTACTCTCTTCAAAGATGCTCGTAAGTTTGTCTTATCTTGTGATGAATGTCAAAGAATAGGTAACATTAGTAGACGTCAAGAAATGCCTATGAATTATTCTCTTGTTATTGAACCGTTTGATGTTTGGGGCTTTGATTATATGGGACCTTTTCCTGCCTCTAATGGTTATACACATATTTTAGTTGCTGTTGATTACGTTACTAAGTGGGTAGAAGCTATTCCAACTAGTAGTGCTGATCATAACACTTCTATTGAAATGCTTAAAGAAGTTATTTTTCCGAGGTTTGGAGTCCCTAGATATCTTATGACTGATGGTGGTTCACATTTTATTCATGGTGCTTTCCGTAAGATGCTTGCTAAGTATGATGTCAATCATAGAATAGCATCTCCTTATCATCCGCAGTCTAGTGGTCAAGTAGAGTTGAGCAATAGAGAGCTCAAATTAATTTTGCAAAAGACTGTGAATAGATCTAGAAAGAATTGGTCCAAAAAACTTGATGATGCATTATGGGCCTATAGAACTGCATACAAAAATTCTATGGGTATGTCTCCTTATAAGATGGTTTATGGAAAAGCATGTCATTTACCTCTTGAACTTGAACATAAAGCATATTGGGCTATTAAAGAGCTCAATTATGACTTCAAACTTGCCGGTGAGAAGAGGTTGTTTGATATTAGCTCACTTGATGAATCGAGAACGCAAGCCTATGAGAATGCCAAGCTTTTCAAAGAAAAAGTCAAACGCTGGCATGATAAGAGGATACAAAAGCGTGAGTTTAACGTAGGAGATTATGTGTTATTATTCAACTCTCGTTTAAGATTTTTTGCAGGAAAACTTCTCTCAAAATGGGAAGGTCCCTACGTTATCGAGGATGTCTATCATTCTGGTGCTATAAAAATCAACAACTTCGAAGGCACAAGTCCAAGGGTGGTTAACGGTCAAAGAATTAAATACTATGTTTCAGGTAATCCTATCAATGTTGAAACTAATATTATTGAAACCGTAACCCCTGAGGAATACATAAGGGACACTTTCCAGAACGTTCCAGACTCCGAAAAGGTATAGGTATGTGGTACGGTATGTAAACCGACTCCAAAACAACTTTAATGGCAATTTTTATCAGTTTTGGATTATTTAAGAATTTTAGGAAGAAAGAAGTAGTCCGAAAGGGACACGAGGCTCCCACGAGAGTGGAGGGTGCCCCCCCTGTAGGGCGCGCCCCCTGTCTCGTGGGCACCTCGTGTGCCTCCCGGACTCCGTTTTCTTGCACGTTACGTATTTTGGTCGGTAAAAATTCATTATATATACTCTCGAAGGTTTTGACCACTGTATCACGCAAATATCATCTGTTTTCGTTTCGAGCTGTTCCTATTGCAGAATAAAGCAAGATGTCTTCTCAGGAGTCAGTTGGGGAGAGCCGGGTCTCTCACCAATCGCCAGGTCCAGGAGGAAATAGCGATGCCTATCACTTTGGACCATCAACGGAGGATGAGATGGAGGCTGATTTGAAAAGGATAGATGCCATGGAGGAAGATCAAGAAGTTACCTCTCGTCTCCGAGCAGAATTCACTATGGGGGAACTACCTAGCCTGGTTGTCCCAGCTTCGGTCATCCCTTCCAACTCTAGATTTCTTTCTTATGAAAATACGAAAAAGAGTTTCACTTGTTCTCTAGAAGCTATGCAGCATCCTTGGGTAAAAGGAGCTTTGGCCATTACAGGCAAGCTCCATAAAGAAATTATGGACCTCAAACAACAAGTCAATAAGCTCGAGGAGGAGAACCGTATCCTGAAGGGCATCATCGCCAAGAAGATCATGACACCAACTGTGAAGAAGGAGAAATAATCACATGGGTATGGGCACTCCCCTTGGCAACTGCCAAGCTTGGGGGAGGTGCCCCGGTATCGTATCACCATCACACTCCTATCATTACCGCTTTATTTAGTTTGATCCTTTTAGTAGTATCTTGATCTAGTAGTTTGAAGTTTTGATATCAAGTAGTTTTGAGTTTTGCATTGTGATCTCTTTATGTAATCGAGTCCGTGTGCTATCTATAATAAAGATTAGTGTTGAGTCAAGGGCTTTGCTATGTTGCTATGATCTTGAGAAAGTAGAAAGAATAAAAGAGTTCATATTGATCTTATGGATAGTGATAACTTCACACATAGAAAGTATGAGGCATAAAAATTGTTGAGAGTTGATGAACGTAGCCTTGGTCATCGTTGCAATTAATAGGAAGTGATAAGGAAAGAGGGGTTCACATATAAATATATTATCTTGGACATCTTTTATGATTGTGAAGCACTCATTAAGTATGACATGCTAAAAGAGTTGATGTTGGACAAGGAAGACAACGTAATGGTTTATGTTTTCCGACATCTCAGTTAAAGTATATTGTCATTGACCTTCCAAACATGTTGAGCTTGCCTTTCCCCCTCATGCTAGCTAAATTCCTTGCACCAAGTAGAAATACTACTTGTGCTTCCAATTACCCTTAAACCCAGTTTTGCCATGAGAGTCCACCATACCTACCTATGGATTGAGTAAGATCCTTCAAGTAAGTTGTCATCGGTGCAAGCAATAAAAATTGCTCTGTAATTATGTATGACTTATTAGTGCAGAGAAAATAAGCTTTGTACGAACTTGTTGTGGAAGTAATAAAAGCGACGGACTGCATAATAAAGGTCCACATACAAGGGGCAATATAAAGTGGCGTTCTTTTGCATTAAGATTGTGTGCATCAACCCTAAACGTGCATGACAACCTCTGCTTCCCTCTGCGAAGGGCCTATCTGTTACTTTATGTTTTTTACTTTATGCTTGAGTCAAGGTGACCCTCACCTTTCCCTTTTTCATTTTATCCTTTGGCAAGATCCTTGTGTTTGAAAGATCATGATACATATATATCCAATTGGATGTAAGTTAGCATGGGCCATTATTGTTGACATCTCCTAAAGGTTAATATGTTGGGAGGCAACACAATAAGCCCTTATCTTTCTCAATGTCCGGCTGAAACTCTATAAGCACAAGTACTGCATGAGTGTTAGCAATTATAGGAGACTACGAGATAGTTGAGTATGTGAGCTTGCAGAAAAGCTCTATTATTGACTCTTTCTGATGTTACAATAAATTGCAATTGCTTCAATGACTGAGATTATAGTTTGTTAGTTCCCAATGAAGTTTTTGAACCATACTTGACATTGTGAATTGCTTATGACTTGAGCATACGAAATCATATGACAAAATCTATATATGTTGCTGTTATTAGAATGATCATGATGCCCTCATGTCCGTATTTTATTTTTATCGACACCTCTATCTCTAAACATGTGGACATATTTTTCGATTTCGGCTTCCGCTTGAGGACAAGCAAGGTCTAAGCTTGGGGGAGTTGATACATCCATTTTGCATCATGCTTTTATATCAATATTTATTGCATTATGGGCTGTTATTACACATTATATCTCAATACTTATGGCTATTCTCTCTTATTTTACAAGGTTTACCATGAAGAGGGGGAATGCCGGCAGCTGGAATTCTAGCTGGAAAAGGAGCAAACGTTGGAAACCTATTCTCCACAGCTCCAAAAGTCCTGAAACTCCACGAAACGACTTTTTGGATTTAATAAGAATTACTGAGTGAAAGAAATAGGCCAGGGGGACCACACCCTGTCCAGGAGACAGCCCCCCCCCCCCGTATTGGGCGCGCCCCTTATCTCCTGGGCCCCCTGGTGGGCCTCCGGCGTCCATCTTCTGCTATATCATCACTTTTACCCTGAAAAAAATCGTGGGCAAGCTTACGGGACGAAACTCCGCCGCCACGAGGCGGAACCTTGGCGGAATCAATCTAGGGCTCCCATAGAGCTGTTCTGCTGGGGACACTTCCCTCCGGGAGGGGGAAATCATCACCAACGTCATCACCAACGATCCTCTCATTGGGAGGGGGTCAATCTTCATCAACATCTTCACCAGCACCATCTCCTCTCAAAACCCTAGTTCATCTCTTGTATCCAATCTTGTATCAAAACCACAAATTGGTACCTGTGGGTTGCTAGTAGTGTTGATTACTCCTTGTAGTTGATGCTAATTGGTTTACTTGGTGGAAGATCATATGTTCAGATCCTTTATGGATATTATTGCTCCTCTGATTATGAACATGAATATGCTTTGTGAGTAGTTACGTTTGTTCCTGAGGACATGGGTGAAGTCTTGCTATTAGTAGTCATGTGAATTTGGTATTCGTTCGATATTTTGATGAGATGTATGTTATCTTTTCCTCTAGTGGTGTTATGTGAACGTCGACTACATGACACTTCACCATTATTTGGGCCTAGAGGAAGGCATGGGGAAGTAATAAGTAGATGATGGGTTGCTAGAGTGACAGAAGCTTAAACCCTAGTTTATGCGTTGCTTCGTTAGGGGCTGATATGGATCCATATGTTTAATGTTGTGGTTAGGTTTACCTTAATACTTCTTTTGTAGTTGCGGATGCTTGCAATAGGGGTTAATCATAAGTGGGATGCTTGTCCAAGTTAGGGCAGTACCCAAGTACCGGTCCACCCACATATCAAATTATCAAAGTACCGAACGCGAATCATATGAACATGATGAAAATTAGCTTGATGATAATTCCCAATGTGTCCTCGGGAGCTCCTTTATCATTATTAGAAATTTTCCAGGCTTATCCTTTGCTACATAAAGGATTGGGCCACCTTGCTGCACTTTATTTACTTTATTTACTTGTTGCTCATTATATTTATCTTATCACAAAACTATCTATCACCTACTATTTCAGTGCTTGCAAAGAAAACCTTACTGAAAACCGCTTATCATTTCCTTCTGCTCCTCATTGGGTTCGACACTCTTACTTATCGAAAGAACTACAATAGATCCCCTACACTTGTGGGTTATCACCAGGCGGGCGCCAGCCTGCGCAGTGTCCTCGTTTCCTCTTTGGTGCAAAGGGGGCAAGCGCAGGCGCGGAGTACCGAGGCATCAAGCAAATGTTTCCATATTGGTGCAACGAGACCAAGACCAGCAGGACGGCAGGACGAAGATCACCGTGGACCCCATGAAGGCGTCATCACCAGTGCCTTTGGCACTTGAAGACCAACTTTAGTCAGGATAGCTTGTACTAGCTGTCCCCCTTCAAAATGGTCGTTCTTGGCTCCCTTCCCGCTCAATATTTGGGAAGAGGACCAGGGCCTCTATAAATAGAGATAGCCACCATAGTAGAAGGCATCTGGATCTCACCTAGAGCCAACAGAGATGGAGCCATTCCTCTCCAAGCACACCACCACAAGAACACCCCTCGCGAGGCTGTTCTTCCTCTATACTATTCATCATCAGCCCCAGAGGCAATCCACCACACCACACACTAGAGTAGGGTATTACACCGCAATGGTGGCCTAAATTTGTATAACCCTTGTTTCCCTCGTGTTGTTCATCATGTAGTTTAGATTCACGAAGAGGCTTTGGGGCGTGGATCGGTAGGGAGAAGATCTTCGTGCGCACCCAAAGTTCGAACCTTAAGGGTTTTGCCGGAACCCGATATCCGACAGTTACTGTGAGTTTGGCCGCTTCGTTCAAATTTTTGAGAAAAATCTTGCACGTTTACTGTGCCAACTCAACTCCAATCCATTTTGTATTCTATTTTTGTTCGAGCAGGATCCATTTTCGATTGGAATAAAACTCCATATACATCATTTTTTTATATATACTTTCAAAAGCATAACAAAGAATTCTGCTCCTTTTTATATATAATTTAATTTACAAATACAATGATCTCAAAATCATAAGGTTGAATTCAAAAAATTTAAACCAAATTATGTTCTACTAAAATGTATGGATCAGTAATATCTACATATTAAATAACATAGATGCGCGTGAATTCATATGGGTATGCATGATTGATAAATAAATTTTGGTTCAAGTATGAATTACATGTATCATCATCTTGAATTCAAATATTTGAATCCCTTTTATGTTGACATTTTCTATACACGCAACTAAATATTTGAATCTCCTTTCATGCCCATCTCTCTTGCATGCTCCTTCATGTAGCTATCACTCTCTTTTCTCCAGCTCACCCGCGCGCTCACTTCATGTTTCTGCTATTTTTGCAAACATGGTCTCTCGACGTCTCCCTTGAGAAGTATCACACTCTCCCTACCATTATACATTGCACGGTTTTCATTATCTCTCATGTCTCTATCGTTCTCTGGTATCACTAGGTACCTAAGCTTTCTTTTTTACTGCTACACACACACTCTCACTCGTCTTTCACTTTCTCTTTCTCTCTAGGGTTCTCTCACGCACCCTATATCTCTCTAGATATGACTCCTAGCACTAAAATTTCTCTCTCCCGCACACACAACATTTGTTGCGGTCTCCTTTCCGTCTTCATCTTAGTTATAAAACTGACATTATTCATTTGTTTACCGATCAGACAAACTCCCCCCATTTCTCTCTCTCTCTCTCACACACACAACTTCTGCTTCCACTCCCCTTCCCTAATACCATCTCTCTCTCTCTCTCTCTCTCTTTCTCTCTCTCTCTCTCTCTCTCACACACACACACACACACAAAACTCTCACTTTCGCACCCCCAAATCGTATTTCCCTCACAAACATTGATCGACTAGCCTCCAGATAGGTCTATACACCCGCACACTCTTGCTTCCACTATCTCGTACATGTCTCTCTCACACTCCTTGTATCTATGTAGATTTTTTGTCCCTTCTTGATACACGCCCTCTTGATCGTGCACACACACACTATCACCTCATTTTATGGTGATACCTCTCGCACACACACTCTTTGTGTCTTTGTCACACACACACTCCGTCCTCCTCCTCTCTATCCCTCTCTCTCTCTCTCACACACACACACACACCACACACAAATATTGCCTTTTTGCAACAACTAGCAAGATGCCTGTGCGTTGCACGTAGCATCAAGATGCGTTTGTATGAGTAGTTTATCTTGTGAGAGAAAAGGATGAATGAGGGAAGGCCTTATTTGCAAATGTGGAGAGGGGTGTGGGTATATTTTTGCAAAATTGCCATAGTTCCCTTCCTATCCATCAGATATAAATCGGACGACCTATATTGCAGGATGGCAGGCACACCATCATCACCAACTCTGTTTTTTATAAGAGTAGAGAGTAGAGAGTAGAGAGTAGAGACATAGATAGTTCTCAGCATAGATATAGAATAGATAGATAAAAAATAGATAGTTCAAATTTTCCTCATTGTCCGACTCCTCCTCGGTGATGTCCTCCTCCGACGTCTCAATGTAGGCGTGAAGATACTGATCGTCATCAGAGTCCCAGGGTGACGCTGCTCCTAGCTTGATGTTGAATTGAGCGGCCGCCTTCCGCGTACGCTTGTCCTCGCGACAGGAGGCTTGCTCCACCCTCCTCTTCTCCCTCTTCGCCCTCCTTTGCGCGTAGAACTCGTGCTCGTTGATGAAGTCATGCGGGGAGCGTTGGCGCCACAGTGCCATGGCTTCCTCATCCATCATAGCAATGCCGAGATGGTGCTCCCGCCTCCGGTTGTCGCGACAATCCTCTTCGGTGATAAGCCATGATGGAGGCGCGAGCTCCTGCGCCCGCTCCTGCGTCGGCACATTGGGGAAGTTCAATGCTCTATCAGGCCACTGGAGGCACCACGCTTCCGCATCGTACGTGCAGGAGGCCTTGTGGGCGGTGTCGAAAGTGCCGACGCCGAGGTGCATCCCGCGGAACCGGATCTCGGCGGAGAAGCCGCCTTAGGGGCGCGCGCGGACGCCGCGGTATCCCCAAGTTTCCCGGTGACGTGGCGGCATGGTGGTGCGGTGGCAGTGAGGCGAGAAAAAGCGGGGAGAGAGAGGTGGCAAGGCATAGAGCGGGGAGAGAGCGGTGGCAAGGCATAGAGAGGTGCGAGGGCGTTGGATTTTATAAAGCACGTCGGACGCTGCGCGCCAAAACTAGTGTGCACCCGACCGCTTTTCTCGCGCGTGCAATCCTTTCCCGACGTCCCTGCTATCTCTAGTTTCTTCTCTACTCTTATATTTATTTTATATTTATATTTATCTCTTCTCTACTCTTATAAAAAACAGAGTTGGTGATGATGGTGTGCCTGCCATCCTGCAATATAGGCCATCCGATTTATATCTGACGGATAGGAAGGAAACTATGCCAATTTTGCAAAAAGATACCCACACCCCTCTCCACATTTGAAATAAGGCCTTCCCTCGTTCATCCTTTTCTCCCACAAGATAAACTACTCATAAAAATGCATCTTGATGTTCCATGCAACGCATGGGCATCTTGCTAGTTCTAAAAAACTTTCTATCATTTGCCACACTACTGGTTGCAGATGAAGAACCTACTCAAGCACAGTGCAATACAGGAGCGACGCACAATTACATGGTGATATTCTATTGGACAATGCAAGCTATAACCAATTACTTTTATGGGAACAATAGCAACCAGGAAATTTGAAGGGTAGGTATGAACAAAATTGGAACTGCACATGTACTGCTAAGAGATTCAATACACACATTACCAATCAAGGAGGAGTACGATGGTCGCGACGGCCTCTATGCATCATGGTCGGCAACGGGAGTCAGTTCATTGTCCACAGTGGTGCTGCTTCTGCGCTTGGCGTCGGCTTCCGGGAAGCAGATCCGAGACCGTGGAAGACGGTGCCGGGGAAAGGCTCCGTGTACGACGACGACGGTGGACCGGCTCCAGTGCGGCGTACGACGTCGTTGATGAGGCAGATGTGCTGCGGTGGCCGAGTGTGCTGATGTAGAAGGGGAGGAGCACGAAGGATGTGGCGTCGTGGAGAAGTCTATTTTGCGGTGGGGATAGAAAATGGGGAGTATTCAGGTGTACTACTCTAGGTGCCAGGGTGGGGTTGGCTGGGTAGGGTGAACCTGAAGTTACGAAAACAGCCCCCTACCAACCATCATCCGTAGGCTTGTTCCAAAGGGTATGATGGTAACTTCGCACTGCTCGAATCAGGGTCGCGGGAGATTTTCCCGTCGACCTCAAAATTTTGTGACACTGAACTCCCCGCTTGGTGTGTTGGGTGATTGGGCTAAGCAACTAGCGAGTAGTACTAGTAGTTAGTCGTACTAGTAGTTAGTCGTACTAGTAAATACTAGTACTCCATCCGTTTTTATTAACTCTGCATATTAGTTTTGACCGAAGTCAAACTTCCTAAAGTTCGACCAAGTTTATAGAAAAATATAAACATTTACCATGACAAATATGTATGATGTGAAAGTACATTCAATAATGAATCTAATGATATTTATTTGTTATTGTATATGTTAATTTTTTGTTATAAACTTTGTGAGAGTTTACAAAAATTTACTTTGACCAATGCTAATACATGGACTTAAATAAAAATGGAGGGAGTACACATTTGTTTTCTTAGTTTAGTGGAATTAATCATTTGTTGTAATCATGGGATAAATATATTAGGCTACTAACTGCGAATGTAGTGGTTTATACAATTCAATAGTTAGAATCATTGTTGAATTCCAAGATGTATACGAGGTCTATAGTACTTCACAATATGCTCAAACTCACATAATCCTAGTCAAATGAAAATCTAAATGCATTTCATAGTTATTACTTTGTAGGATGCAACAAAACCAACCATAAATCTACATGATCCATTATAAAAGCAACAATGTGAACACATCCCAATGTGTGAATGAAACGTGTAGAGAGAGCTTGCAAAGATGGAGCAGATAGGGCGGGAAAGATTGTATGTATGTGGGCGAGAGAGTAGGAGACAAACTTAACGAGAGAGAGAAAGAGAGAGAGGAAGAAGTTAGGTCTGTGAGAAAGATGGAGACATGTAATATACGTGAGATGCGTGTGCATCCGGATTTTGTACACATGAAAGGAGAAGAGACAACGGGTTTGATGACAGAGCTAGAAAAACATGGACGAGAGGGGAAGGACCTCGCAGGTTGAGGGATTGATAATTTTGTGCAGGAGAGAGAGAGGGGGGGAGTCAGTCTACCGTCGTCACATCATCCTGCTTCCAAATGTCCCCGCATTCTCTAGTGCAGTGTGGTTGCCTTCTTCGATCTCCTTGATGCCCTTTTTGAAGATTGAGGTGGTGTGCATGCTGGGGTGCAGAGAAGCACAAGCGAGAGTGGTCGCCATATAACCTTGGATGGGGATGAATTGTGTGCTCAGGGGAGGGGGAGTGTGTGTGTGTGTGTGTGTGTGTGTCTGTCTGTGTGTGTGTGTGTGTGTGTGTGTGTGTGTGTGCATATGTGTGTGTGTCAGATATTGAGAGAAATCAAACCTATGGAGAGAATGTGTGTATGTGGCAGAAAGCTACATGCTAAATAGGGTTTTCACGAAGAGATTGTGTGTACAAGATAGAGAGCAATGTGTGGGCCTAGAGGTGGGCAGGGGGTGGGTGAGAGTGTCAAAATGTGTTCGTTGATGCATGTGTTACATGCGATTGTGCAAGGGACAAATGAATCGAGAGAGATGGTTGTTGTGTTATGGATGCTCCTCTCCCTCTCTCTCTCTGTAACATCCCAAATTTTCAATTTGGAATGTTATACATTAGATCATCATTGCATATCATATTTATTGCATTTTGGCTGGATCCTAGAAATTCTACGCAGCTCAAGGACCCACGGAGAGAGTTGGGGATTTCGTTATTTTCATATTTGAGTTTTCTCAAATTTTGAAAATAGGATCATTTGATTTTTTTTCTTCAATTATTTCTATTATAAAAATATGAGAGAGGGAATAAAATGACTTTCCCAAAATAAAGAAATATTGAGGATTTGATAATAAAATCAAATAAGATTTTATTTTGGAGTTTATTGCTATTTTATTTGAATTTAGGAAAAATGCACATTTTTCAAAATTGCATTTAGGCCCCAAATAAATGTTCATCTTGTCCGACTTGATTTTAGAAGTCCGGGAAAATTTATTTCGGGATTTTTGGAGTCAGTTTAGTATTTCTTTTATTAGTTTTTCTGTGCGTGATGTTTAAAAAAAAAGAGGAACCGACTCCGGGCCGGACCCGAGCAGGACACCGCCCGGGGGGCTTTATAAGCCGGCCCCCCTGCCCCCGAAGCCCATCGCCGCCCCCAGCCCAGCCTACGCCACCACTGAACCCTAGCGCCGCAGCCGCGATCCGCGCCACCGCCGCCCGCTGCCCTCGCCGCCACCGCCCGATCCGCCGCCACCGCCGCACCTCGCCGCCGTCGGAGCCACCCGCCGCCGCCGGAGCCGACCGCCGCCGCCGCCATTGACCCGCCACCGCCGCTGTTGACTCACCGCAGGTAGTCCCCGTCGCCACCTCGGTTTTTGAGGGAAAACCGTTGGTTTTTTTAGTAACCCGGTTTATTTTTTATATATAGATCGGTTTATTTTTTCGGTTTAGTCTATTTAGTGAACGCCCGTTCGTTCGTTCGTTTTAACGAACGGTTTTCATTTTTTTCGCAGGCAGTGAACGTTCGTTCGTTAGCTTGTTCGTTAGTTTTCTTTTTCTCGGATTTTCCGCGATTTTTGCTGATCACGATTTCCAATCTGTTTTTCATTTTGGTATAACTTTTCGCTCGTTAATCGAAATCGGGCGATTCAAGCGCCTAGAGTTTTGTCTCAAAACCCTCTTTCCGTTTAACCAACTCAAACAAGTTTTTGCCACTGTAAAATGTGACTTAGGTCCAGATGAGTAAACGAAGCTTGTTTCTTTCACCGTTTGAGTTTCGTTGCTTCGTTTGATTTGATTCTTTTTGTAAACCAGAGTTCTTAAGTTGAACTTTCTGGTTAGACTTCTTATTTGGGTTTTACCTGTGCATTACATGAGTTCTTATTGTATGCTTGTTTGTTTGCGATAGAGTACCCGGAGTGCGCCGCTTGCTACTTCGAATCTCTAGGTTTCACAGATCATCAGCAAGGCAAGTAACACTTTGATCATACCTCTTTACTACCCAGTTTTATTGCATTAGATCAATCCTCAAACAATTGCATGACTAGGATCTGATTTAACATGTGGGTTTTGGGAAGTAGATGAGGTAGTACCTATTACCTGTTTTATAATCAAACCTTTGGGAGTTACTTCTACGTTTGCTTATATTGCTATGTTATGCTAGTAGACGTGGATTGGGTGAGTGTTTCCATGACAGCTGTGAGATTGATTAATTAATGGTTTACTTAAGGTGGCAACTTAAATTCACATCTGGGTGGATTGAGGCACCTGGGGAACCCAGTGTTGCCTGTATTTTTTTGGAAATCCCGGGGTACCGTGTGATTCTCCTATGGACCGCCATCCAGACTCAAAGGGATCATGAGATTTTTCATGCTAGAAACTTCCTTGTGCAGGCGCAAGCTACTATGGGCTCTAGCATAGTTGATTAAGTTGCGTGAGCTCTTGAAAAGGTAGACTAGCAGATGTAGGGGATGTAGGTTGGTACGGTCTACCCGGAGTAGAGAGTTAATGCTTCTGAAAGACGGTGTCTCGGTCATCCATTTCTCAAACACCATGCAGTGCGAGAAATCAAGCGGGGGAGATCGAGTCTTGCGGGGAAAAGTGCGTAAACCTCTGCAGAGTGTATAAACTAATCATGGTTAGCTGTGTCCCCGGTTATGGACGTTTTGAGTATCTAGTACTTAGATTATCATGTGAATCTCATCATGTTACTTAATTAAATTTTGTTGGGTTTAATGATAATGCTTAATTGGGATTGAGTTGGAGTACCCTTCTCAATGTTTAACAACCACCATGATAGTTAAATAAAATGTATTCCTTTGCAGTAGGGAAAAATTGGCTTTATGCAAAAACTGTAACCATAGAGCTTTCCACCAGCCATATATGCATGTAGTGATAACATTACTCTGTTCATTACTCTCTATGTGTTACATTGCCAGCATATTCCATGTGCTGACCCATTTTTCAGGCTGCAATGTTCATGTTGCAGACTTTTCAGACGACGAGTAAGGTGCCTTAGGTCGTGGTTCTATACTCAGTGATGCCGTTGGAGTTGATGGACTCGCTTATCTTCCAAGCCTTCCGCTGTTATCGTTATTAGATGGCCTTAGGCCATATTTATTGTAATAAGTTCTCTTTTGAGACATTCGATGTAATAAGTGTGTGATTGCTACTCTATCATAAATCCTTCAAGTACTGTGCGTGTCAGCATTACTGATCCAGGGATGACACTGATGCACAAAGATCAGACTGTTTGAGGTCTGGTCACTGCAACATGGTATCAGAGCACACGCTGACTGTAGGACACGACCACTAAGCTAAAAGCCCTAGAATCACTACTCTCTCTTCTCATTTCTGACTCCTCATCTTTTCTATTCTTTTAGGATGGCGGATGCAAGGAACAAGTTCATGCAACCGGATGAAGATACACCCTTTGGACGCCACTTGAAGGAAGTCACTAGATACCTGAACATCGGAGTACCAAGCTTCACCGGGACCTACATCGCCACTTTACCCGAAGAGGAGCGCTGGATGATTCAAGTTCAAGTTCCAGGAAGAACGTTCATGCCAGTCACTGAGCCCATAGAGTTTTCCTTTGATGCACCAACCTGGAGTCTAGGAAAGAGCATGGCAGCTCACATCACCATGGGACGCATTGGAGAAGTTTACCACAAGGATCTCAAGGATACTATCTACCAGATTTGTGGGTGCTGAGATGAGAAATGGGAGATGATCAGCACCAGGAAGGATAGATCAATTGCAGCTTTCATCCAGGAGTTAAACCAGCACATTCGACGCCAGGAGAACCAGATGTGCGCAGGCATGATAGATCTGAAGAAGGCATTGACCAAGATCATGGAGCTGGAGGAAGAACGCAAGTCTACACGCGATGGATATGAGGAGGAAATGACGACACTCGTGGAGAAGAATGATGATCTGAAGAAAAAGCTAAAAGTATTCATGGAATTTCCCGCGATAGGAGGAGAAGATGATGATTGCACTTGCCCGGAGAACTACATCATCATCGACGACACTGACTCGGACCCAGACGATAGTGATGATGACTATGTTGATGATGCTGGAGCAGATATCATGGAGTCTTCATCGGAGCAGTTTTTCTAGTCGACCACCATGACAGTAATAGTATTCCCCCATGTATATAATATAGTTTGAGAACTTTTGTATCGATAGCTAGACCGTTGTATGCCCTTGTTTGAATTGATTGAAGTGATGTTGTTTGCTTTTGTCTCATCTTTTCTAAACCCTCAGATGCCTCCGAGACGTGACAATGGATTTGCTTTCCCACCAGAGCTCACCCAGTTGATCCAGCAGCAGAATGCATTGATGCAAATATTAGTCCAGAATCAGAATCAAGGGAACAACAACAACAACAACCCACCACCACCACCACATGTTGATCACTTAGCCCGTTTCTTGAGGCTGAATCCGTCGGTGTTCTCCAGTAGCACCGAGCCAATAGTTGCAGATGATTGGCTCCACAATATGGGAAGGGAGTTGACCACTGCAGGATGCACATATGCGGAGAAGGTGCATTTTGCCGCACATCAGCTGGATGGACCCGCAGCAGCATGGTGGGAGAATTTCACTGCCACTTATCCTATCGGCACTGTCACATGGGATCAGTTTCAGCAGGCTTTTCGTACTGCCCATGTTTCAGCAGGAGCAATGGCCATGAAGAAGCGTGAGTTTCGCAACCTACGCCAGGGAGGACGAACTGTTGGCCAGTATGTGGATGACTTTAGTAAGCTAGCACATTATGCCCCAAATGACGTTGCTATAGATGTAGCTAAGCAGGAGAAGTTTCTGGAAGGACTGAATGATGAGCTGAGCATGCAGTTGATGGTAGCAACCTTCAACAACTACCAGGAGTTGGTAGATAGAGCTCTTATGATTGAAGGGAAGAAGCAGCAAATTGACAGCCGCAAGAGGAAGTATGGACAAGGGAAGTATAATTCTGGAGCTCAGCAGAAGCCTCGTTTTGCCCCGAGCTCGGGAGGACATTTTCAGCATACCCATGGAGGAGGTAGTTCGCACAATCATAGTGGCCCCAAGAATGGTAATGGGAATGGAGGAAGCAACGGACAGAACCGCACCAACCCATCAACACCAGCCAAGAGGAATCTGAGCCACATCACCTATTACAAATGCCAGAAGACTGGACATTATGCCATTGAATGTCCTGAAGCGAAGAATGGAAATGGCAATGGAAGTTCTGGGAAGAAGCCCAATCCTTTCAACAAAGGACAGGTGAACCACGTTAGCGTGGAGGAGGTTGAAGCCCAGCCAGATGCAGTAATAGGTAAGTTTTTGGTTAAGTCATTTACTGCAATCGTTCTTTTTGATACTGGTGCATCACATTCATACATATCAAGGGGATTTGTGGATAAGTATAACCTACCAACCAAAGCCCTTAGGACACCCATGTTAGTAACCTCACCAGGAGCAGAGTATATGGATAGTCTATAGTGTGATCGGTTACCATTAAGGATTGGTAACTACGTGTTTCCCTCAGACCTAATAGTACTGGAATCGCAAGGACTGGATGTGATATTAGGCATGGATTGGTTATCGAAGTATGGAGGGAACATTGAGTGGGCCAGTAAGTTGATTTTTCTTACCACGCTAGAAGGAAGAAGGATCAAGTATGTATCCCGGCATGTGCCGAAGAGGACTCAAGTGAATTCCTTATCAGGAGTTGTATAGGAAGAAGTACCAGTGGTGAAGGATTTTCCTGACGTATTTCCAGAGGAGTTGCCAGGCATGCCACCGAATAGAGACATTGAGTTTTTGATTGAGCTTTTGCCAGGCACAGGGCCAATATCTAAGAGACCGTACATGATGCCAGCAAAAGATTTGGAGGAAATTAAGAAGCAGATTAAGGAGTTATTGGATAAAGGCTATATTCTCCCAAGTTCTTCACCTTGGGGATTGCCAGTGCTTCTAATGGAGAAGAAGGATGGATCATTGAGGATGGTTGTTGATTATCGAAGATTGAATGAGGTGACAATCAAAAATAAGTACCCACTGCCGATGATCAATGATTTGTTTGACCGATTGCAAGGAGCTAAGGTATTTTCCAAGATCGATCTGTGATAAGGATACCACCAGTTGAAGATTCGAGAGTAGGATATACCCAAGATGGCTTTTACCACCAGGTACGGGCTATACAAGTATACCGTTATGTCATTTGGTCTGACTAACGCACTTTCCTCTTTCATGAACATGATGAACAAGGTGTTTATGGAGTTTCTGGATAAGTTCGTCGTGGTGTTCATTGATGATATTTTGGTCTACTCGAAGAATGAAGAGGAGCATAAGGAGCATTTGCGTTTGGTACTGGAGAAGCTCGGAGAACATCAATTATATGCCAAGTTCAGCAAATGCGAGTTTTGGTTGAAGGAAGTTGGATTTCTCGGACATGTTATATCCGGAGAAGGGACCGCAGTAGACCCCACCAAAGTTGTCACCATGACAAATTGGGAGGCCCCAACAACAGTTGGAGAGATCCGGAGTTTCCTCGGACTCGCATGATACTACCGGAGGTTCATTGAGAAATTCTCGAAGATTGCAAAGCCCATGACAGAGTTGTTGAAGAAGGACACCAAGTTCAATTGGACTGGGGAATGTGAGGCCAGTTTCCAGGAGTTGAAGAAATGTTTGGTTACATCACCAGTATTGATTCTGCCCGATCAGCGTAAGGATTATGAAGTATATTGCGACGCTTCTCGTCAAGGACTTGGAGCAGTGCTTATGCAGGAAGGAAGAGTTGTTTCATATGCCTCACGATAGCTCAAACCTCATGAGTTGAATTATGCTACGCATGATTTGGAGTTAGCAGCCGTAGTGCATGCATTGAAGACATGGAGACATTTTCTCATCGGAAACCATTGTGAGGTGTACACAGATGACAAGAGTTTGAAGTACATTTTCACACAGAAGGAGTTGAATCTCAGGCAAAGGAGATGGTTGGAGCTCATCAAGGATTACGATATGAGATTGCATTATCACCCTGGAAAGACTAACGTAGTAGCAGATGCGTTGAGCCGTAAGAGCCATGTAAACACACTCATGACCGGAGGATTACCAAAGGAGTTAGCCGAGGACCTTCGCGAACTATGTTTGGAGATAGTTCCGAGAGGCTATGTAGCAGCATTGGAGATTCAGTCTACTTTGATCGATAAGATCAAAGAAGCCTAGAAGACTGACAAGGAGATTGCCGAGATAAGGGAGAAGATGAGCAAGGGAAAAGCTAAGGGATTTCGTGAGGATGAGCACGATACCTTATGGTTTGAGGACCGCGTTTATGTGCCTAATGACCCGGAGATCAGGAAGTTGATTCTACAGGAGGCCCATGATTCGCCGTATTCGATTCACCCAGGAAATACCAAGATGTATTTGGATTTGAAGGACACTTTCTGGTGGACTAGAATGAAGAAGGATATTGCGGAGTATGTAGCAGTATGTGATGTATGTCAAAGAGTGAAGGCAGAGCATCAGAAGCCAGCAGGATTGCTACAGCCATTGCAGATACCCGAATGGAAGTGGGATAAGCTAGGCATGGATTTTATCACGGGATTGCCCAGGACTCATTCAGGCTATGACTCGATATGGGTTGTAGTCGATCGTTTGACGAAGGTAGCTCATTTCATCCCAGTGAAGGCCACCTACACCAGTGCTAAGTTGGCAAAGATCTACATGACCAGGATCGTATGTCTGCATGGAGTTCCGAGGAGCATTGTATCAGATAGAGGAACCCAGTTTACCTCAAAGTTCTGGAATCAGTTGCACGAAACTTTAGGTACCAGGCTAGAGTTCAGTACAACCTTTCATCCGCAGACAAATGGACAGACCGAGGGAGTCAATCAGATTTTGGAGGATATGCTGAGAGCTTGTGCGCTAGATTATGGATCTAGTTGGGACGACAATTTGCCATATGCAGAGTTCTCTTACAACAATAGTTATCAATCCAGCTTGAAGATGGCCCCTTTCGAAGCCTTGTACGGAAGGAGGTGATGGACCCCATTATAGTGGGATGAAGTTGGAGACCGCCAGTTGTTTGGACCGGATTTGATTAAGGAGTTTGAGCAGAAGGTGAAGTTGATTCGCGATAGGCTCAAAGTAGCCCAGTCCAGGCAGAAGAGCTACGCAGATTCTAAACGTAAGGAGACTGTTTACGAAATCGGAGACAGAGTTTATCTTCGTGTATCTCCACTTCGAGGAGTTAAGTGGTTTGGAGTTAAAGGGAAATTAGCGCCACGTTTTGTGGGACCATACAAAGTTTTGGAGCGTATGGGAGAAGTTGCTTACAAGTTGGAATTGCCTGA
This sequence comes from Triticum aestivum, assembly GCF_018294505.1. Lineage (NCBI taxonomy): Eukaryota > Viridiplantae > Streptophyta > Magnoliopsida > Poales > Poaceae > Triticum > Triticum aestivum. The sequence goes on along the minus strand of NC_057798.1, from coordinate 370,193,983 downwards.
AGGATTGTCAGGAGTTCACAATGTGTTCCACGTTTCCCAGTGAAGAAGTGCCACGCAGAGATGGCCTATATACCGGCGAGAGATACAGTGCCACTGTAAGCGATTCAGCTGGATAGTGATTTGACCTATGAGGAGAAACCAGTCAAGATTCTCGAGTATGCCAGCCGAGTCACCCGCAGCAAGGTTATCAAGTTTTGCAAAGTTCAGTGGAGCCACCACACCGAGGATGAAGCTACCTGGGAGCGAGAGGAAGATCTGCTGAAGGACCACCCTCACCTATTTTCTAGCCAACCCGAATCTCGAGGGCGAGATTCATCTTAAGGGGGGTAGGTTTGTAACATCCCAAATTTTCAATTTGGAATGTTATACATTAGATCATCATTGCATATCACATTTATTACATTTTGGCTCGATCCTAGAAATTCTACGCAACTCAAGGACCCACGGAGAGAGTTGGGGATTTCGTTATTTTCATATTTGAGTTTTCTCAAATTTTGAAAATAGGATCATTTGATTTTATTTATTTTTTCTTCAATTATTTCTATTATAAAAATATGAGAGAGGGAATAATATGACTTTCCCAAAATAAAGAAATATTGAGGATTTGATAATAAAATCAAATAAGATTTTATTTTGGAGTTTATTGCTATTTTATTTGAATTTAGGAAAAACGCGCGTTTTTCAAAATTGCATTTAGGCCCCAAATAAATGTTCATCTTGTCCGGCTTGATTTTAGAAGTCGGGGAAAATTTATTTCGGGATTTTTGGAGTCCGTTTAGTATTTCTTTTATTTGTTTTTCTGCGCGTAATGTTTTTTTTAAAAAAAAGAGGAACCGACTCTGGGCCGTACCCGAGCGGGACACTGCCTGGGGGGGCTTTATAAGCCGGGGGCCCCGTGCCCGCGAAGCCCACCGCTGCCCCCAGCCTAGCCCGCGCCGCCGCCGCGATCCGCGCCGCC
>NC_057798.1:370165764-370192461 GCF_018294505.1 Triticum aestivum | reverse complement strand
CTACCCACCCCACCGGAGCCGACCGCCGCCGCCGCCGTTGACCCACCAGAGGTAGTCCCCATTGCCGCCTCGGTTTTCGAGAGAAAACCGTCGGGTTTTTAGGAACCCGGTTTATTTTTTATATATATAGATCGGTTTATTTTTTCGGTTTAGTCTATTTAGCGAACGCCCGTTCATTCGTTCGTTTTAACGAACGGTTTTCTTTTTCTCCACAGGCAGCGAACGTTCGTTTGTTAGCCTGTTCGTCAGTTTTCTTTTTCTCGGATTTTCCGCGATTATTTCTGATCGCGATTTCACATCTGTTTTTTGTTTTAGTATAACTTTTCGCTCGTTTATTGGAATCAGGCGATTCAAGCGCCTAGAGTTTTGTCTCGAAACTCTCTTTCTGGTTAACCAACTCAAACAAGTTTTTGCTACTGTAAAATTTGACTTAGGTCCAGATTAGTAAACGAAACTTGTTTCTTTCGCCGTTTGAGTTTCGTTGCTTCGTTTGATTTGATTCTTTTTACAAACCGGAGTTCTTAAGTTGAACTTTCAGGTTATACTTCTTATTTGACTTTTACCTGTGCATTAGATGAGTGCTTATTGTATGCTTATTTGTTTGCGATAGAGTACCCAGAGTGCGCCGCTTGCTACTTCGAATCTCTAGGTTTCACGGATCTTCAGCAAGGCAAGTAACACTTTGATCATACCTCTTAACTACCCAGTTTTATTGCATTAGATCAATCCTCAAACAATTGCATAACTAGGATCTGATTTAACATGTGGGTTTTGGGAAGTAGATGAGGTAGTACCTATTACCTGTTTTATTATCAAACCTTTGGGAGTTACTTCTACGTTTGCTTATATTGCTATGATATGCTAGTAGATGTGGATTGGGTGAGTGTTTCCATGACAGATGTGAGATTGATTAATTAATGGTTTACTTAAGGTGGCAACTTAAATTCACATCTAGGTGGACTGAGGCACCCGGGGAACCCAGTGTTGCCTGTATTTTTTTTGGAAATCCCGGGGTACCGTGTGATTCTCCTATGGACCGCCACCCAGGCTCAAAGGGATCATGAGATTTTTGATGCTAGAAACTTCCGTGTGGAGCCGCAAGCTACTATGGGCTCAAGCATAGTTGATTAAGTTGCGTGAGCTCTTGAAGAGGTACACTAACAGATGTAGGGGAGGTAGGTTGGTACGGTCTACCCGGAGTAGAGAGTTAATTCTTCTGAAAGACTGTGTCTCGGTCATCCGTTTCTCAAACACCATGCAGTGCGAGAAATCAAGCGGAGGAGATTGAGTCTTGCGGGGATAAGTGCGCAAACCTCTGCAGAGTGTATAAACTAATCATGGTTAGTTGTGTCCTCGGTTATGGATGTTTTGAGTATCTAGTACTTGGATTATCATGTGAATCTCATCATGTTACTTAATTAAATTTTGTTGGGTTTAATGATGATGCTTAATTGGGATTGAGTTGGAGTACCCTTCTCAATGTTTAACAACCACCATGATAGTTAAATAAAATATATTCCTTTGCAGTAGGGAAAAATTGGCTTTATGCAAAAACTGTAACCATAGAGCTTTCCACCAGCCATATATGCATGTAGTGATAACATTACTCTATTCATTACTCTCTATGTGTTACATTGCCAGCATATTCCATGTGCTGACCCATTTTTCGGGATGCAACGTTCATGTTGTGCACTTTTCAGACGACGAGTATGGTGCCTTAGGTCATGGTTCTATACTCAGTGATGCCGTTGGAGTTGATGGACTCGCTTATCTTCCAAGCCTTCCGCTGTTATTGCTATTAGATGGCCTTAGGCCATATTTATTGTAACAAGTTCTCTTTTGAGACATTCGATGTAATAAGTGTGTGATTGCTACTCTGTTATAAATCCTTCAAGTATTGTGTGTGTCAGCATTACCGATCCAGGGATGACACTGATGCACAGAGATCAGAATGTTTGAGGTCTGGTCGCTGCACTCTCTTGCACACACACAAGTACAAATAGAAGCCGTTCTCTCATGTATACACAATATATCGGCATCTCTCTATGTCTCACCCATGCATGATCATTTGCACATTCACACCTCTCTATGTCTCTATCACACGCACACCCTTCCACATTGCCGTTCTGCCATAACACACATATGGACACATAGACGTGTTCTCTCTTAGTCACACACATAGAATTAGTATTAAAAAAACTAGGGCGCACCTAAAACGTCCAAATCCAAATAAGTATGAACTGAAGCTAAATTCAAATATTTGGAAATATTGCAGCGTGAAGAACTTTTCCAGTAAAAAAAGTAGTGTAATATTTGGGGATTGTTTTCACACACACAAAAAGGTTCGGTGGATGTCCTTCGAGCACAACACGGTGACGCACCGTTCGATCAACCGCGCGGCTGCAGTGCACGCGCTTGCACAAGATTCCATATTGATGTTGTGCTAACTAATATGGTAGTATAAGCGTTGCCTCAATCTAATGTTTACACGTACTAGTATGGTGTTCTTTTAAGTTTGACCGACTCTATATAACACTAAACTAAGCTCCCATATGTGCACTCATCAATATGCCACCGCCGTTGCGCATGTCGGCGCCTGCCTACTCCGGCCAACCATTTCTCGCCCGCCACTGTCGTGTCCCCGCCATCCCTATGCCATGAAGCCGAAGGCTCGCCCGCTCACGTTGTCTGCAGTCCCTCCTTGCGATGCCGCCATGCTGCCAAGCACGCGAGCAGCTGGTGGAGTCGCGTCTATGCCCGCAGCGTACAAAGAGGAGGACGAGCTTGTGCTCCAACACGCCGGCGAGGAGGAGCTAGCGTGTCAATGTCGTCTCTGCCCGCGCGGAGGAGGCGCGCATGGTGGTTGTCATGGCGGAAGCCGGGCGCACCCGCGCCGAGCCTGCAAACCGGGTGCAGACGTGGAATCTGCCTTCGGGACCTTGAATGCAACGTGGATCCTGCAATATGAAGGAACAATTTGGGTCAGTCGACTCTTTTGAGCCGTTGGATGCAACATGGACGACCAGAAGAGCTTCTTCAACCTCTGAAATTGATGCATTGTTCATCTTCTCTCTCAGGCATCGAACCACCAGCCCGCCACAATCCTAACGGCCAACCGCCGCTGCCCCGTCCTCCCCTGAACTTCCTGCCACCGCCATGCTCCCCCCACCCCCGCCATCCGTTTAACCCCGGGCATGATCCATTTTTCCGGCGAACTGCATTCCACACACAACACTCATAAGATTGATCATGGTCACCCTGCCACCCTAATATATATACTGGGGTAGCTTCTCTGTCGTATTCTTCCTTCGCTCCGTCGAACTTCTTTCACAAATCGACTGACCCAAATTATAGTACTAGTACGTATTAAGTATAGTAGGAACATGAAGATACGAGCAGTAGTACCAACTACAAGAAGAATAGTAGCAAGACATACTAGCTACTGTACATACTAAAGAGTTCAAATAATGAGAAAGAACAGAAACATAGTTCTGCTGAGGGCTCAGCACAACACACCCCTGAAATAAAACTAAGCAACTAGTCCGCTTGACACTGCAGTAGAACCAGCATGAGCAACAGCACTGCCACCTTACTCGGAGTCCGAGTCCACATCCTCGACTTCGTCCTCGTCCCTCTTCCTCTTCCTCTTCGCTGACACTTCTATGCTTGAACCGGACACTGGGCTCTGCTTCTTCATCCAACCCTTGTAGATATTTAAACAAAGGTAGGCATCCGTTGTTGCATACAGGATGTGAAATTCATCTATTGTCTTCGACTCCCATGCATGATCAAAATCCGGGTGAGGTTTCCTCAGTTGAGCGCATGAAGGATCAATCATGGCTGCAGCCAGGGTCAGCATTGAAGGCTGAGAGGAGGACACTAGGCTTGCCTTCTAGAGATCGAAGGGCTGGCCTACAACGAGGCCTATTCGACCCAGGACTCTCCTGTCATTTGTAAGTCTACAGTAACGAATTTCACACTTTTTTCCTTGAGGAAGAACTCAAATTCCTGGCACCTAACATCGGCATGGCATATGTGGTAGGCCAAGCACACGTTATGTACGCAAACCTAGATCACGGCGGGCTTCTTCTTCTCTGCCTCCTTTAGAAGCTTCTCGCTTTCTAGGATTGTGGTGTACTCAACATCTAGCCCAGCGACCCACTCATTGTTTGAACTTTTGAACATGCGTAGGAAGCGAGCAAGGCATGCTTCCACCGTCGCGGATCTATGGGTGTAGATGATGATGAACTCATCGCTGGTGATGGTTCTAACCTGGTACTCACCAGCGATCATGGATATTTGGGAGGCCATGGATTGGAGGCAGTTAGGAGAAGTTGAACTGGTGTAATGTGAAAGGATGGGACGACTAGGAGCAAACTATTGTAAGGTAGAAGACAGGGATGAGTAGGGCGTGCGAACAGCGTAGGGTGGTGGCTTGCCCGGTGGATAAATGGCTGCATGCCCCCAAATAATTCTCAAGTACTATGCGGGATCCACTAGATGTCATGTCTACTAGACCCATATCATAGGCTTGACGGTATAGCTTTTGTGTGTTCGCACGCCATGCCAACGCATGCATGTAACTTCATTTAATTCCGTCAACCGTCACGCCTCCCATGACCTTCGCCTCCCTCGCGCGGTCGCGCCCTTTGAGACTTTGGACGGCTATAAATGAGCATTTTTTTGCCTACTCCGCATGCATGATACTCCCTCTGGTCCTTTTTACTCCGCGCAAGATTTGTGTCAAGTCAAAGTTTGCAAAGTTTTTGACCAAATTTATACTAAAAATATCAATATCTACAATACCAAATATATATTTTATGAAACTACATTTCATAGTAACTATAAAAATATTGATTTGACATTGTGAATGTTAATACATTTTTCTATAAGTTTGGTCAAAGTAGAGGTACATTGACTTCAGACAAAACTTATATGCACAATGCAGACTAGTTCCTCCATCCAGGTGCGTGCCATGTCCTATCTAGTCATCACAACAAGGTTAGCTATTAGAGTACTACTACCTCATTTCTATTTTAAAGGGCTCGATTCAAAAATTACACCTACTCTTACCAAGATAGAGGCGGTGGAATAGTTTTTGTAGTTTGCAAAAGTACTCAATTAATGCTCTCGTTCTTCACAAAAAATGTGTTTACCAATGCATTATCACATTGCATGCATGCATGAACACTAGTAATGACAAAGATTTTTACATGCACTAGTAAGATGCTTGTGCGTTGCACGGAACATAAAGATGTATTTGTATGAGTAAATTGTCATAGTTTCCTTCCTATCTGTTAGATATAGATCGGATGGCCTATATTACAGGATGGCAGGCAAACCATCATCACCAACTCTGCTTTTTATAAGAGTAGAGATTAGTTAATATTCTCTTTAGGCAACTCATAGTGGAAAGTATCATATACTAGTATCATGTGCATGATACTAGTGTATGATACAGGACTACCTTTATAGTGCCATGCATGACATAAAGTAGCCTAGTATTTAACATGATATGGTATCTACCTATGTTACTCTAACCCCCCTCTCTTCTTTAATTCTTTGCCACATCAACATGTTTGCTATTCCCGAGTCAGGGAAACTGATCCATGAACACCTATGGGGCCAGCGGACCGTGCCCCTTTCGGTTCGGCGGGGGGCGGAGGTCGCACGAAGAGCAGACCGAGGCAAAGCACACGAGCAGTTTACCCAGCTTCGGAGCTCTCCGGAGAGATAATACTCCTACTGCTGCTTGTCTGATTCTATTATGTTCTTGCTCGAGAGAGCTAAGTGTTTTCTGGCTTGCCAAAGAGTCGAACCCCCTCTACGTTGCGCATGGGCCTCCTTTTATACGCTAAAGGGGTCACCGACAAGTGGCAACACAGAGAAGGGTACAAATGTAAAAAGCGAGGTGGTTGGTACAGTTACTTGCACAGTGCCCCCTACCTAACCCTGATGACAGGGGACAAGGGCATTAAATGCCCGTCTGGGTAGCCCAAACAGTGCAGAAAAGGACCGTCAGGGGCGCCACCGCTCGCCACGATGGCATTCTTGTCAGCTTCGCATGCCACTGCGCACCGCTGGCTGCACAGCCATCCGCCACGCGCGCCTGTAAAGGCCCCCAGAGCAACACATTGGTGGATGCGCTGGAGCGTGGGCACAGAGTGGCCGCCTGCCGCGGCAAGTGCCTTGCCGCGACCGTTGTCTTGTCGGGCCCGGAAGCTTGTCGCTCACCGGGCCTCGAGATGCCTTGGTTGGTCTTCTCGGCAAGCTCCTCTTGCTGGGGCCTTGTTGCCTTGCCGGGACGCGTGGCGCGTCGCGGCAAGTTCCTTGGGATGCCTTGGTTGGCCTTCCCGGCAAGCTCCTCTTGCCGGGGCCTTATCTCCTGAGCTTAAATACTTTGTTCTTGAATGGCTCCAAGGGGACCACGGAGGACCTTGGCGGTCGCCCGGCAAGCCTTGCCGCGGGGTGCTGCAACTGCCCGTGCACAAGTTTTGGATACTAGAGTACCCCTACTCTAGTACACCGACAGGAGCCCCCGGGCCTGGGCCATACACGGTGCCGAGCGCTGTTGGGCCAGGCCCAAAACATGGCATGGGCACACGCGGCCTGGGACACGCCGAATCTTGCTCCGTATCCACCGCGCCCTCCCCTAACGGCACGCGTTGAATGCGGCATCGTGGGAGAGATCGTGGGTAGTTTCTTTATTCGGAAGGGCGAAACGTCCGCCCCCTCCCTCTTTATAAGCAGGGGAAACATGGGCAGTTCGTTCCCCCTTGCTGGTTGCTACTTCTCCATCTTCACAAACCTCCGCCGCTCCCCCCTTCTTCTCCAAGCTGAGAGAGAGCAGTGCTCCGCCCCCCATTGCCACCAGCATCACCAACGCCGTCGACCTCCCCCACCACCTCCGCCATGGCTCTGAAAGCCGACAAGGGGAAGGGCGTGAAGTCGGCCAAGGCGCAGCGGCTCACGGCGCTGCGGAAGGAGCGGGTGATCTTCTCCCCCCAGCTCGGCGCGAAGGAGCTGAGGGAGTACTTCTACCTCTTCTGGGCGACGGAGACGCGAGCGCATCCGTGCACGAGGGTACTCCCGGCCGCCGCTTCTGAACTGGCTCCAAACGGGTACCCATTCTTCGCGCTGTTCTTCTATTGCGGGCTCTGCCCACCCTTCTCGGAGTTCTTCTGCGACATAATGAACACCTACGGGCTCCGCCTCCTTGATTTCACTCCCAACACCGTTCTGACCATGGCAGTTTTCGCACATTTGTGCGAAAACTTTGTCTTAGTCCATCCCAATGTAGCCCTTTTCCGCCACTTCTTCATGCCTCGGGTCGAGAGAGGAGAGCCGCTTGCCGGAGGGATCGCCTGGATCTCGAGAGTCGGCAAGAAGGAAGCGTATCTGGAGGGTGAGCTCCACAGCAAGTGGGAGGAGTGGAGAGCGGAGTGGTGTTGGATCGTCGAAGAGAACCCGCAGTCGTTCACTGCCGTGCGCCAAGCCCCCATAGTGCATGGTAATGATTGGAGAAACGTGGCCCCAGAAGACGAGAGGCTGAAGATCGCCATCACCAGGATCCTTCGCCTCAGGCTTGCCGGGCTCACTGTAGGCGCTGTCGGCGCAGATTTCCTCCGCCGCCGCATCGCCCCTCTGCAGGAGAGGGGGAGGCCCGCCTGGGAGTTCAAGAACTCGGTGGACATCATGAGGCTGCGGCCGGGCCTCAACTTCAATTTCACCGTCCTGGAGCTGGATGCGATGCTCCTGGAGTTGTTCAAATGAGATCCCCAGCATCCATTCACGCTGCCAAGGAGCGTCGTTCCGCTATGCAACAATTCGTCGCTTGATCGGATCCGCGCGATGATGCCTTTGTGCGATTCACACGGAATCGCCCCAACTTGGCAAGAACCCGCAGATGACGTCGTGCAAGCGTTCTTCGCCGACTTGGTAGAAGTGCCGATCCGCACCGACGAACAGAAAAGCCTCACCCGCGACACTACCGACGCGGAGCTGCAGCACATCGCCACTAGGGCGGAGGAGGCTGTGGCAGCAGCTGCCGCGGGCGCGTTCGGGTTCACCGTGGAGGAGGCTGAGGCGGCAGAGGCGGCAAACCTTGCCGAGCGCGCGGAGTTCGCTGGCGAGGAAGATCTTGCCGGCTCTGAAGCTGAGCCGAGCAAGGCCGGCGAGGAAGAGCCCGAGCCTTCAGACAGCTTGCCGCAGGCGGAGCCCCCGGCCTCGCCAAGAAGGCGTCTCCGCAGGGCCGGGGACTTAGCGGGGTGGCAAACGAGCCAACAGCCGCCAAGCTGTGCGACACGCTCTACCGCGGCAAGCAATGTTGCCGCGGGAGCGCCTCACGCTGCCGCGGCAACTGGAGCGGGATCTTCCCGGTCCACCGCTGCTGCCCCTGCCAAGCGGGCAAGGGATCCTACTCCTCCACCTCGCCGCACCGGAGGGGAGCCGGACTTCGATCTCTCCGCGCTCAGCTCCGACGAGGAGGAAGAAGAGTAAGTTTCTTTGGTGCTCTTGTAGTTCTTCAATTCTTGTTGTTTTTGTCTTGTATCTAAATTGCTTCAATCTGAACCTATTCCTTTTCAGGACGCTGGCCCAGAGAGCGGCGAAGAGAGCCAAGGCCGCGGTGATCGTCATCGAGGATGACCCCACCATGTCAGCAAGGGGTGTGTTCGAGACCACTTTGACGGACCCGGCAACCACTCCCCAAAGCAGCCCCCAGCGCAGCCCCCAGCGTAAGTTCATAGTTCGCTTCCTGCTGTCAGGCGCGCATGAGTGCTTTTTCCTTTGCTGATATCTTGTTTGTTGATTTGTGTAGGAGCAGAACAGCCACATCAGGAGCGCCCGGAAGCTGGTCCCGAAGTGCCATCTGCTTCGACTACGCCGCCAAGGGAGGAGTCCCCGGCAAGGGAGCGCTCTCCGCAAGGGAGAACTCTCCGGCAAGGGGCAGTTCTCCGGCAAGGGATAGCACCAACGACCCTGCGGCGGCTGAGACCGCAACTGCAGATCTTGGTACAGGTAATCCACTTGTCTAAAAACTTCCCTTGGGTTCTTCTTCTTGCATATTTTTTCTTGACTTTCCTTCCTTCTTCTTTCCTCAGACCCATCTGCTGCGGAGCCAATGGAGACCGAGGGTGCCGGCGAGGAGGGCACGCGTGGCAGCAACAACGACGCCGCCGCCACCGAAGAAGGGGCCGGTGCTGATGAGCCCGCCGGCGAAGAGGCCGTCAAGGCTGCCGCCGCAGAAGCTGGCGAGGGGTCAGGCGATCGCACTGACGGCCCTGAGGCCGCAGGAGCGCCAGGCGCTGCACCGACCGCCGATCCCTCCGCCGCTGCCGCGGAGTCAGGCTCCGAAGAGCCTCAGCCCGGCGCCTACTTGAAGGCCGGTGACGGTATCTTCATCAAGCTTCCCTGGGCGTCGAGCTCCAGGGCGCCGGTCGAGGGAGAAGCTTTTGACGAGGAGGTGCTCGCCTCCGCCGGGCTGTCGTTGGTCGACGCGCCAAGCAACAGTGGCGAGCCTGAGGAGGAGCAGCTGCTGCGGAAGCTGCTGTCACTCTACCGCGCACGACAAGCCAAGCTGGCTTCCCGGGAAGCACTTGTCGCGAAGGCGGGTGTGGATATGGAGAAGCGCGCGGAGGAGCTCCGGGGCCTTAATCAAGAAGCTCTCCGGTCCCTGGCACAGGAGCGGGAGCGACTCGCCGAGGAGCGTACAGCCTTCCTTCTCGAGAAGGCCGAAGCTGAGGAGGAACAAAGGCTTGCTGCCGAGAAGCAGTCCGCGCGAGAAGGCGAGTTGGTGCAGCGGAAGGCCAACCTCGACAGCTACAAGGAGGAGCTTGCCGAGCGCGAGCAAGCGATTGGCGGGGCGCTCAAGGAAGCAAAGGACGCTGCCGCAGCTGCCGAGGCCGCCAAGAAAGAGCTGGAGGCGAAGGTGGTGCAGCTGGAGGCCAATATCAGGAAGAGCGGCGAGGAGCTTGCCGTGCTCAAGCGTGAGCGCGAGAAGGATGCTGCCGCCCATGGTGAGCTGCAGGGTCTTCTCGCTGAGAGGAAAAAGGAGCTCAGCGCCGCCAAGGACTCCAACGTGGATCCTGAGCTAAAGCTGGCCACGCTAACTCAGACGCTGGACGGAGCCAAGGAGCGGGAGAAGACTTTGTCGGAGAAGATCAAGGCCGACGAGGCGCTGCTGGCGAGCATCGCCGTTACCCAGAACTCATTTAGGGAGATGGTGGAGCACTGGACCGAGGGTCTGGTGAATATCGCCGCAGTCATCGACGGGGAGCTGGCGCAGTTGGGGATGGAGGACTTTGGGTATCCTTCCGACGAGCATCTCCAACCCAGCGCCAAGCTTAGCCTGTTCTTCAAGGGCGTGGCGACGGCACTCCAGCGACTCCGGGAGAGGATCCCAAAGCAGCTGGCCGACGAGTCGCGCAGGATCTGCGCAGGAGCTCTCCAGAAGGTGCTGATGAAGGTGGCTTTCCGCAATCCATGCCTCAACCTCACCAACGTCCTCAAATCCTTGCCGCCGGATGCCGATCGGGAAGCGCTCAAGGTCCTTGTCACACCCATTGTGGACAAGGTGAGCGAGATTAGGAGGGTTGAGGGCGATCGCGTAGACTAGTCCGCCCGTTTTTTCTTTCTCCTTGTCGCTGCTAGCCATATTATAAGATCAATCTGTTAGAGCTGTGACAAGTTATTTTGTAATATAACTCTATTTCTGTTATCAGTTGCTACGTTATTTCCTTTACTAGATTCCTTCCTTTGTATGTTTTTACCCTACACTTTTAGGGAACTTGTCGGCGCAGGCACCCGAGCCGCGCGCGCTGAGTGCGGGACGTCAGCAGCCTGCTGGCAGTGCCGCTTCCGACAAGAAACCTTGTCGCAACTGGTTGCAGCACACTTAAGTTGTTGAGTGGACTCGAAACAAAGTAAGGGCGCAACTAGCCACGAGTTGGTTCCTCCGCGCACAGGTTTTCCATACAAAGCTCGGTCGTTCAAGGAAGATAACTTAAAAATTTAAAACTAATTGCTCAAACTTTGGCAACTTAGCTTTTCTGTCGTTTGCTTCCCGGCAAGGCGAAACTTGCTTGAACGATGCCTGGTCCACATCATAATCTTCTCCTTCCCCCCCGGCAAACTTGTGTGCGAGGGAACCTTCCTTTACTTTGTTGAGAAAAAGAAAGAAGAGAAAATAAAGATAGGGAGCCTTTCGGCTCGTTATCACTTACCGGGGGCAGGTGCTGCACAAAGTGTCAGATAACGCATGCAAGAAAGAATATAATGCATGAAATTGACATGATGTGCAGAGCACATGAGCTTTATTTATGCACGGGATCTGCGCCCGGCTTTGTACAAAGGATTACATGCAACAGCGACAAGACTTGTACAAAAGGTGGTTGCCGGAACGGGTTCCGGCAACCGCGCCCTACGGGTAAAACTTACGAAGATGCTCAATGTTCTAGGAGTTGCTCACCGGAGTGCCATCTTCGGTCTCAAGGCGGACAGTGCCAGGCCTAGTGACTCGTTTCACCCGGTAAGGGCCTTCCCACTTCAGCGTCAACTTGTTGGAATTCTTGGCGGATTGAACGCGCCGAAGAACAAGGTCGCCTTCCTCGAAGCTTCTGGCTTTAACTTTGCGGCTATGGTAGCGGCGCAAAGCTTGCTGGTATCGAGCAGCTCGTACAGCAGCCTGAAGACGATCCTCCTCAAGGAGCAGTGCGTCATCTTGTCGCAGCTGCTCTTGCTCAAGCTCATCATAAGGAGCACTCGAGGTGATCCGTATACGAGTTCCGTGGGGAGAACTGCCTCTGCTCCATAGACTAGAGCGAAAGGTGTCTGGTTAGTGACTCGATTTGGTGTCGTTCTGATCGACCAAAGAACCACCGGCAGCTCCTCGATCCAGTTTCTTCCGCACGTGCGCAGCCTGTCGAAAGTTCTGGTCTTGAGCCCGCGCAGCACTTCAGCATTTGCCCTCTCTGCTTGACCGTTGCTTCTCAGATGAGCAACGGAAGCGAAGCAGACCTTGGCGCCAAGGTCTTGGACGTACTGCATGAAGGTGCGGCTCGTGAATTGCGTGCCGTTGTCGGTGATGATCCTGTTAGGGATCCCGAAACGGCAAACAATTGACCTGAAGAACTTGACTGCTGACTGTGCTGTCACCTTCCTCACTGGTTCCACTTCCGGCCACTTTGTGAACTTGTCGATTGCAACGTACAAGTACTCAAAGCCCCTGACAGCTCGGGGGAAGGGGCCGAGGATGTCGAGCCCCCAGACCGAAAATGGCCAGGATAAAGGGATCGTCTGGAGAGCTTGAGCTGGCTGGTGTATCTGCTTGGAATGGAACTGGCACGCTTCACACTTGGTTACTTGTGTAGTTGCATCCTGGAGGGCTGTCGACCAAAAGAAACCTTGCCGGAAAGCTTTGCCGGCAAGTGCTCTTGCGCCAATGTGGTGGCCACATATGCCTCCATGTATCTTTGCCAACAGCTTTTGTCCGTCTTCCCGGCAAATACACTTCAATTTCACACTGTTGAGTCTTCTTCTGTACAGTATGCTATCGACAAACTGGTACATACTTGACTGCCGGGCTACTTTTTCCGCTTCTTCTTGCTCTTCGGGAAGTTCTCCTGTCTGAAGGAAATGGACAATCTGTTGTGCCCATGCTGGAGCTTGTGGCTCGACAACAAGGACTAAAGGCACATCTGCTACTACGGGAACACCCGCTTCTACGGCGAGCACCTGCGGCTCAGCCGGAGCTTGATGTTCCCCGGCAAGCTTGCCGGAGCAAAGCTTGCCGGGAGCGTCTGCTACGATGGAACAAACCATAAGGCTTGCCGGAGCAGACCGCTCCTCAGCACCCTTGGCGTTGACCTTGGGGACTTTCTTGGTGGCGGCTTCGGGGAGCTCTGCCGGAAAGTAGTCACCAGAAATCAACTTCCTCTTCTTGCTTAGTCCAGTTGATGGCGTTACGGATGGTTGAGTCAGCTTGAGCACAAAGATCCCTGGTTCCACAGGTAACTTTAGTGTGGCGCACTTCGACAGGCCATCAGCAATGTCATTCTGAGCTCTTGGGACATGCTTCATCTGTAGGCCGTCAAAGTGCTCTTCTAGCTTTCTCACTTCATCAACATATGCTTCCATCAATGGACTCTGGTAGTTCTTGTTCACTTGGCGGACGACAAGCTGTGAGTCACCCCTGACAATGAGTTTCTTGATCCCAAGGTCTGCCGCGATCCTGAGACCGGCAAGCAATCCATCATACTCCGCAGTGTTGTTGGTTGCTTCCTCCTTGGGAAAGTGCATCTGGACTACGTACTTGAGGTGCTCTCCGGTGGGTGCGACAAGCAACACGCCCGCACCGGCGCCTTGCAGCGAGAAGGCACCATCAAAGTACATCAGCCACTCTTTGCTCGCTTCCTTGACGGGGATGCTCGTCTCTGGAATTTCTTCGTCTGGTGTTGGCGTCCACTCTGCTATAAATTCTGCCAATGCTCTGCTTTGGATAGTTGAAGTACTTTCAAACTTGAGACCAAAGCTTGACAGTTCCAGCGCCCACTCGACGATCCTGCCTGTCGCTTCTGGATTTTGCAGTATCCTCTTCAGCGGAAAACGAGTGACAACTGTGATCTCATGTGCTTGGAAGTAATGGCGCAGCTTTCTTGAGGCCATGAGAAGGCCGAAAAGCAACTTCTGCACACCAGAGTACCTTGACCTAGCTCCATGCAGAAGGGAACTGACAAAGTAAACTGGTCGCTGCACCATTCTCTTCTGCATCTTATCATGCTCCTGCGCAGATCCATCCTTGTCGGGACCAGAGCTTGTCGGCGAAGCCCCCTGCTTGTCGCTGGATGCATCTGCCGCGGTTGCCGGCTCATCATCTGCCTCCCTCTCCGCCACTAACGCAGCACTAACCACTTGATTGGTTGCCGCTATGTACAGCAGCAACTTCTCTTGTGGCTTAGGTGCGACAAGTGTTGGAGTGGAGGACAGGTATCTCTTCAAGTCCTGCAGCGCAGCCTCCGCCTCCGGAGTCCATTTCATTGGACCTGCCTTTTTCAATATTTTGAAAAATGGCAGGGCGCGCTCAGCAGATCTAGAGATAAACCTGCTGAGAGCAGCCATGCAACCGGCAAGCCTTCGTACATCCTTGACGCACTTTGGTGCTTCAATCTGCTCAATGGCCTTGATCTTGTCGGGATTGGCTTCAATCCCCCGCTGAGACACAAAGAACCCGAGAAGCTTGCCGGAAGGGACTCCAAACACGCACTTCTCGGGGTTATGCTTGAGGTTGATTTTGCGCAGATTTGCAAATGTTTCGTCCAAATCTTGAATCAGGGTCGCCCTGTCCTTGCTCTTGACCACTATGTCATCCATGTAGGCTTCCACATTTCTGTGCATCTGCGGCTCAAAAGCGTGGTGGACTACCCTTGCAAACATTGAACCAGCATTCTTCAAACCGAAAGGCATCCGTACGAAATAGTACGTGCCACACGGGGTGATGAATGCGGTCTTCTCCTCATCCTCTTCTGCCATGAAGATCTGATGGTATCCTGAGTATGCATCAAGAAATGAAAGCAAATCACATCCGGCCGTGGAGTCAACAATCTGGTCAATGCGTGGCAAGGGAAATGGGTCTTTGGGACAAGCTTTATTAACATCAGTGAAGTCGATACAAAGCCTCCATTTCCCGTTAGCCTTGCGCACGACAACAGGATTGGCCAGCCACGTGGGATGGAGCACTCCTCTGACAAGGCCTGCTGCTTCCAACTTCTTGATTTCTTCTGCGATGAATTCTTGGCGCTCCACCGCCTGTTTCCTGAATTTCTGCTTGACAGGCCGCGCATGAGGACAGACGGCAAGGTGGTGCTCAATTACTTTCCTGGGAACACCGGGGATGTCAGACGGTTGCCACACAAACACGTCGACATTCGCCCACAGGAAAGCAACGAGCGCGCTTTCCTATTTAGGGTCGAGAGTGGCACTAATGGTGAAAGTACCACCAGTGCCGTCCTCCTTGGCGGACACCTTCTTGGTCTCAGGTGGAGCTGCCATTGCCTTCTTACACTTGCCGGTGGAGCTCGATGGTGCGTCCTCGACGATAGTGCAGCACCCCGAAGAGGTGCGCTTGCCGGAGTGGGCATCAGAGCTCTTGCCGGACTTGGTCTTCTTCTTCCCCCCAGGAGCTTCAGCGGCAAGTGACTTGCGATCTGTTGCGGCTGCTGCTTCCTGGTAGATCTTGTCGGTGTAGATGAGAGCATCCTTCTTGTCGCCAGGGACAGAAATGACACTTATCGGGCATGGCATCTTCAGTACGTTGTAGGCATAGTGAGAGGCTGCCATGAACTTGGCAAGTGCTGGACGGCCGAGGATTCCATTGTAAGGCAATGGAAAGTCAGCAACATCAAACGTAACCCTCTCAGTCTTGAAGTTCAACTCGCTGCCAAATGTTACCGACAACGTGATCTTTCCCTTCGGCTTGCTCCTTCCCGGGTTGATTCCTTGGAATGTGCCGGTCTCTTCAAGCTCGCTGTCAGGGATCTGGAGTTTCTGGAGCACCGTGGAGGAGATCAGGTTCAAGCCGGCCCCGCCGTCAACTAACATCTTAGTGACCTTGAGGTTGCGGATAGTTGGTGAAACCAACATCGGCAAGCACCCGACCGCAGTTATGCGATCAGGGTGGTCCTCAATATCAAAGATGATAGGCGTGCCGGACCATTTCAGAGGCTTGCGTGACTCGACGGGTGGTTCTGCTGCATTAACTTCCCGCGCCCACTGCTTGAGCTGGCGGTGCGAAGTATGCAGAGAAGCACCGCCGTCAACGCACAGGACCTCTGTGGCTTTCTGGAACTCCTGCTCATCAGTCTCCTCATCATCCATGTCTTCATCGTTGTCGTCATCTTCATCCTTGTCGCGGCCGCGAGGAGGTCTGTCTCCTTGCCGCTGCTTGGCCTTGCCGCGGCGTCCTCCTCGGCCGGGACGTTTCTTGCCGGATCCCCCAGCACCTTCCTGGGCTTTCTCCTTGTCGCGCCGCTCGTATTCAGCTTTTTGTTGCTCAACAAGCTGCTCGACTTTCTTGCAGCTCTGGAGATCATGGCCCTTGGTGCGGTGGATCTTGCAGTACTGCTTCTTGGTGCTGTCCTTCTTGTCGGTGACTGCCACAACTTCTGCGGCAACCTCCTTGCCGGAGCTACCCGCTTTGGCTTTCTTGGCGCCACCTCCGTTGCCGGACTGCTCGACGACTAGTACCTCTTTGCCTTTCCTTTTCCTGTTGTTCCACCGCCGGTTTTTCCTTGCCGGGGCTGCATCTTCACTGTCAGATCCTCCTGCTCCTACATTCTCTCCGGGGAGTCTCCTCCCTTCCTCAGCACGTGCACACTTGTCGGTCAGGGCATATAGCTCACTGACGTCTCTGATCTTGCACATCGCCATCTCCTCCCGCATCCTGCGATTCCGCATGTTCTGATGGAACGCGCTAATCACCGCAGCAGGATGGACATCTGGGATGTTGTGCTGTACGCTGCTGAATCTCTAAATGTATTTGCGCAAGGGCTCTCCTTCCTTCTGGGCGAGTAGATGAAGGTCACTCTCTTGGCCATGAGGCTTGTGGCCGCCTGTGAAGGCGCCGACAAACTGATGGCATAGATCGGCCCAAGAGGATATGGAGTTGTCCGGCAAGTGCATGAGCCAGGATCTGACATTGGGCTTGAGTACCAGCGGGAAGTAGTTGGCAAGGATCTTGTCGTCCCGCCCCCAGTAGCTTGCACCGCAATGGTGTAGATGTTGAGGAACTCCGACGGATGCGTCTTGCCGTCATACTTCTCCGGTACGTCTGGCTTGAAGTTCTTTGTGTTGGGCCACTGGACTTGCCGCAGCTCACGAGTGAACGCAGGGCAACCTACCGCGTACGGCAGATCGCCTGGTTCCCCTGGCGCATGCATGTCAACAGAGGGCCCAGCGCGCTTGTCGGATTGACGTCGCGCTTCTCTTCGGCGCTCGATGTGAGTACGAGCGTCTTCTTGTTGTCGATCGTGTAGAACTTGGCGCTGATCGCGACGAGCTCGTGGATCCGACGATGCGGTGGATTCGCTGTCGAGGTGGATCCGGCGAGTCGGCGATCTTGGCCTTCGGGGTGGTGATTGCATGGTGGTTGCACCCCCACCAGTTTCGTCGCCACTGGCTCGCGCCCGGCAACCCTGCCGCGGCAGCGACGCGCTCGGCTGCCGTGGAGTGTCGCCGTTGGCGTAGCCGATGAGACTCTGAATGGTGGCCCTCCATTCGTCAATCTTGTCCGACGTCGGAGGATAATCCAGGAGCAGTTGAGCTCGTGCCAAAGCTTCTGCCGGAGTGGTGGGTGGCAGTGGCGGACGGCGCGAGGAGCGGGATGTGCTCGGACTTCTAACTATGTTAGAAGGAGCAGTATCCCGTCCAGGCGACCGTGTCTCGCTCGTGCCAGCACGTTGGCGTGCATGCTGGTCTTGAGTGCCCCGGGATCCACCATCTTGATCTTGGCCCAACAAACGTATGACACTGCGAGTACCATGACGTTGTCGGTCCAGCGCCTCCTGAGACGGGCGCGGAACAAGCGCGAATGTCGAGGTCTGCGCCTCCTTGCCCTTGGGCCTGGCAGCGTCGTGAGCTTCCTCGTCGACGTCCGTCCTTCCGCCAACGTCTACCCCACCACCCGTTTGCTAAGGTGGCGGTGGGATCGACGTGGACGGAACAACTGCCTCCGAGGCCTTCTTCTTCGGTGGCATGTTGATGATGAAAATGAAGATCTAGCTCGTGTGGACGCCGGATCAGGTTCGCACAATCTCGACGCCCCCTACCTGGCGCGCCAAAGATGTCAGGGAAACTGATCCACGAACACCTATGGGGCTGGCGGACCGTGCCCCTTTCGGTTCGGCGGGGGGCGGAGGTCGCACGAAGAGCAGATCGAGGCGAAGCACACGAGCAGTTTACCCAGCTTTGGAGCTCTCCGGAGAGATAATACTCCTACTGCTGCTTGTCTGATTCTATTATGTTCTTGCTCGAGAGAGCTAAGTGTTTTCTGGCTTGCCAAAGAGTCGAACCCCCTCTACGTTGCGCATGGGCCTCCTTTTATACGCTAAAGGGGTCACCGACAGGTGGCAACGCAGAGAAGGGTACAAATGTAAAAAGCGAGGTGGTTGGTACAGTTACTTGCACAGTGCCCCCTACCTAACCCTGACGGCTGGCGACAAGGGCATTAAATGCCCATCTGTGTAGCCCAAACAGTGCAGAAAAGGACCGTCAGGGGCGCCACCGCTCGTCACGATGGCATTCTTGTCAGCTTCGCATGCCACTGCGCACCGCTGGCTGCACAGCCATCTGCCACGCGCGCCTGGAAAGGCCCCCAGAGCGACACGTTGGTGGATGCGCTGGAGCGTGGGCACAGAGTGGCCGCCTGCCGCAGCAAGTGCCTTGCCGCGGCCGTTGTCTTGTCGGGCCCGGAAGCTTGTCGCTCACCGGGCCTCGAGATGCCTTGGTTGGTCTTCCCGGCAAGCTCCTCTTGCCGGGGCCTTGTTGCCTTGCCGGGACGCATGGCGCGTCGCGGCAAGTTCCTTGGGATGCCTTGGTTGGCCTTCCCGGCAAGCTCCTCTTGCCGGGGCCTTGTCTCCTGAGCTTAAATACTTTGTTCTTGAATGGCTCCAAGGGAATCACGGAGGACCTTGGCAGTCGCCCGGCAAGCCTTGCCGCGGGGTGCTGCAACTGCCCGTGCACAAGTTCGGGATACTAGAGTACCCCTACTCTAGTACACCGACATCCCGTGTGCATGATTGCTACCTCTTGAGCTTGCGTTGGTTTTCCCTTAAAGAGGAAAGGGTGATGCAGCAAAGTAGCATAAGTATTTCTCTCAGTTTTGAGAACCAAGGTATCAATCCAGTAGGAGACGATGCACAAGTGACCGAATACCTACCAAACAATCAAGAACTTGCAACCAACGTGATAAAGGGGTTGTCCATTCTTTCACGGTCACTCGCAAAAGTGAGATCTGATAGAGATAATAAAGTAAATATTTTTGGTATTTTGGGTGTATAGATTGGAAAGTAAAGATTGCAAAATAACAGATCGGAAACTAGCAAGATGTAAACATGATTCAGTAATATGGAAAAGAGACCCCGGGGCCATAGGTTTCACTAGTGGCTTCTCTCGAGATAGCATGTATTAGGGTGGGTGAACAAATTACTGCCGAGCAATTGATAGAAAAGCGCATAATTATGATGACATCTAAGGCAATGATCATGAACATAGGCATCACGTCTGTGTCAAGTAGACCGACTCTTGCCTGCATCTACTACTATTACTCCACACATCGACCGCTATCTAGCATGCATCTAGAGTATTAAGTTCATAAAGAACGGAGTAACGCATTAAGCAAGATACACAATGTATAGGAATTAAATCAAGCAATATGATGAAAACCCCATCTTTTTATCCTCGATGGCAACAATACAATACGGGCCTTGTTGCCCCTACTGTCACTTGGAAAGGACACCGCAAGATTGAACCCAAAGCTAAGAACTTGTCTCATGGCAAGAAAGATCATTCTAGTAGGCCAAACTAAACCGATAATTCGAAGAGACTTGCAAAGATATCAAATCATGCATATAAGAATTCAGAGAAGAACCAAATAATATTCATAGATAATCTTGATCATAAATCCACAATTCATCGGATCTCGGCTGATACGGCCATGCTTCTGGCCAGTACTACTACCAATTCTACTGTTCTCAGCAAAGTCATGGTCACACATAGAAAGGCAAGAGATGGCAAGCTAGAGCATGATATGGTGCAACATGACAAAGGAAGAGAATTGAAAGTTGTCCAGATCGCATGCAACCATATTTTCATAGCTGATTGGTTTTCAAGAATTAAAAGATCAATATATTTTCTAGTTGAGTATGAAAATCAAGCTACGTACATGACAACCAATGAGATGAGTTTGGGTATGGCTAGAGGAGATATAGTCGGTTGTTTCTTTGGAAGGACTCGACCACCAAGGGCGGACCTATGTTGAGGTGAGTGGGTGCCCAGGACCCCACTCAAAATTTGAAATTCCAGTGAATTTGCTTGTGATTGTTTAAAAATATACCTATTTTTTTGAATTTTTATAGAATATGCCCCCACTCAAGTAGTTTGCCCCCAGTCAAAATATTCTCTAGGTCCGCCACTGTCGACCACCAGAATTACTTGCATACAAAGATATGTTTCTGCCAATGGAAGTCCTACCCTTAAAAAAACTGGCTGGGGTCCACCTGCCATGCAGACCCAAGGGCGTCACATCCAATGAATTAGTCAAAGTCAGTTAGCTTTTCATTGTTGGTCATGTAAAGATTACGTGCTAGATAATAAGGCAAGTGATCTGTTTAAATATATATAGTAGAGTCCTCATGTTTTGAGATTTGTGTGGGTCACGTCAAATTAGAAGGGTTGGTTTGTTTGCTTAACAAGCAAATTTAGGAGGGTCAGCTGCTGATATAAAAAGCCTATGTGCGCATTGTTATGGGGGAGGTTATTTTGAGATGAATTAGTCACGTGTGTGTTTTTGGCCGTCGGCCATTATCGTGTTTTGAGAAATCTTGTCAAAAGTCTCTATTGGCGTGCGAGTTCCTGCGATGCGAAGCGTAGGAGATTACAAGCTGAACCTATACGATTCGTCCACGTTATTCCTTCAGATCGAGGGGTTGGTGTGTTGTTTTTGCGAGGTTTGTGAACATCTTTGTAAAGCCGCATCTAGTTCTTGCTGCGATGGAGTTTTGTGCTGTGAAAGATCGGGCCAACAATGGATCGTCCCTCGCCTCGAGGTTCGCTCCCTCATCATCAGCAAACACACTGTAAAAGAGTATTACATCGAATAGATCTCCAAGAACATCGAGGAGAACTTTGTATTGATAATCAAAGAGAGAGAATAAGCCATCTAGCTAATAACTATGGACCCGAAGGTATGCGGTAAACTACTCACGCTTCATCGGAGAGGTAATGGTGTTGATGTAGAAGCCCTCCGTGATCGAATCCCCCTCCGACAGATCGCCGGAAAAGGCCCCAAGATGGGATCTCACAGGTATAGAAGGTTGCGGCGGTGGAAAAGTGGTTTCGTGGCTCCCGCTGATGTTTTTAGGGTATAAGAGTATACATAGGCAAAAGAACTAGGTCGGTGGAGCTACGAGGGGCCCATGAGGGTGGGGGCGTGCCTACCCCCCTGGGCACGCCCTCCTGCCTCGTGGCCTCCTTGTTACGTCTCCGACTTCATCTCCAAGTCTTCTGGTTTGCTTTCGGTCCAAGAAAGATCATCGTGAAGGTTTCATTCCGTTTGGACTCTGTTTGGTATTCCTTTTCTGCAGAACTCTAAAATAGGCAAAAAAAAACAGAAACTGGCACTAGGCCCTCGGTTAATAGGTTAGTCCCAAAAATAATATAAAAGAGCATATTAAAGCCCATTAAACATCCAAACTAGATAATATAATAGCATGGAACAATCAAAAATTATAGATACGTTGGAGACGTATCAATCATCCCCAAGCTTAATTCTTGCTCGTCCTTTAGTAGGTACATGATAAAAACAGAATTTTTGATCTGGAATGCTACCTAACATATTTATTAATGTAATTTTCTTTATTGTGGCATGAATGTTCAGATCCAGAAGATTCAAGACAAAAGTTTAATATTGACATAAAAACTAATACTTCAAGCATACTAACAAAGCAATCATGTCTTCTCAAAATAACATGGCCAAAGAAAGCTATCCCTACAAAATCATATAGTCTTGCTATGCTCTATCTTCATCATACAAATTATTTAATTATGCACAACCCCGATGACAAGCCAAGCAATTGTTTCATACTTTTGATGTTCTCAAACTTCTTCAATCTTCACGCAATACATGAACATGAGCCATGGACATAGCACTATAGGTGGAATAGAATGGTGGTTGTGGAGAAGACAAAAAGGACAAGATAGTCTCACATCAACTAGGCGTATCAACGGACTATGGAGATGCCCATCAATAGATATCAATGTGAGTGAGTAGGGATTGCCATGCAACGGATGAACTAGAGCTATAAGTGTATGAAACCTCAAAAGAAACTAAGTGGGTGTGCATACAACTTGCTTGCTCACGAAGACCTAGGGCACTTTTGAGGAAGCCCATCATTGGAATATACAAGCCAAGTTCTATAATGAAAAATCCCCACTAGTATATGAAAGTGACAACATAGGAGACTCTCTATCATGAAGATCATGGTGCTACTTTGAAGCACAAGTGTGGAAAAAGGATAGTAGCATTGCCCCTTCTCTCTTTTTCTCTCATTTTTTATTTGGGCCTTTTCACTTTTTTATGGCCTCTTTTTTTCTTTTCTTTTTCTTTTTCGTCCGGAGTCTCATCCCGACTTGTGGGGGAATCATAGTGTCCATCATCCTTTCCTCACTGCGTCAATGCTCTAATAATGAAGATCGTCACACTTTTATTTACTTACAACTCAAGAATTACAATTCGATACTTAGAACAAAATATGACTCTATGTGAATGCCTTCGGGACGTGCAATAATTCAAGAGTGACATGTATGATAAATTATGAACGGTGGCTTTCCCACAAATACAATGTCAACTACATGATCATGCAAAGCAATATGACAATGATGGAGCGTGTCATAATAAATGAAATGGTGGAAAGTTGCATGGAAATATATCTCGGAATGGCTATGAAAATGCCATAATAGGTAAGTATGGTGGCTGTTTTGAGGAAGGTATATGGTGGGTGTATGGTACCGACGAAAGTTGCGCGACACAAGAGAGGCTAGCAATGGTGGAAGGGTGAGAGTGCGTATAATCCATGGAGTCAACATTAGTCATAAAGAACTCACATACTTATTGCAAAAAATTATTAGTTATTGAAATGAAGTACTACGCGCATGCTCCTAAGGGGATAGATTGGTAGGAAAAGACCATCGCTCGTCCCCAACCGCTACTCATAAGGAAGACAATCAATAAATAAATCATGCTCCAACTTCATCACATAACGGTTCACCATATGTGCATGCTACGGGAATCACAAACTGTAACACAAGTATCTCTCAAATTCACAACTACTCAACTAGCATGACTCTAATATCACCATCTTCATATCTCAAAACAATCATAAAGAATCAAACTTCTCATAGTATTCAATGCACTTTATATGAAAGTTTTTATTATACCCATCTTGGATGCCCATCATATTAGGACTAATTTTATAACCAAAGCAAATTACCATGTTATTCTAAAAGACTCTAAAAATAATATAAGTGAAGCATGAGAGATGAACAATTTATAT
The DNA here is from genome assembly GCF_018294505.1 of Triticum aestivum. Classification (NCBI taxonomy): domain Eukaryota; kingdom Viridiplantae; phylum Streptophyta; class Magnoliopsida; order Poales; family Poaceae; genus Triticum; species Triticum aestivum. The sequence continues at coordinate 370,169,140 of NC_057798.1, read as the reverse complement.
AAAATAAAACCACCGCCAAGGTCTAAAAAGATATAAGTGAAGCACTAGAGCAATATTGTCTAGCTCAAAAGATATAAGTGAAGCACATAGAGTATTCTAATAAATCACGATTCATGCGTGTCTCTCCCAAAAGGTGTGTAAAGAAAGGATGATTGTGGTAACTAAAAATCAAAGACTCAAATCATACAAGACGCTCCAAGCAAAACACATATCATGTGGTGAATAAAAATATAGCCTCAAGTAAAGTTACCGATAGATGAAGACAAAAGAGGGGATGCCTTCTGGGGCATCCCCAAGCTTAGGCTTTTGGTTGTCCTTGAATTTTACCATGGGGTTCCTTGGTAATCCCCAAGCTTAGGCTCTTTCCACTCCTTATTCTAAATTCCGTCAAATCCTTACCCAAAACTTGAAAACTTCACAACACAAAACTTCAATAGAAAATCTCATGAGCTCCGTTAGTATAAGAAAATAAACCACCACTTTAAGGTACTGTAATGAACTCATTCTTTATTTATATTTCTGTTAAACATACTGTATTCCAACTTCTCTATGGTTCATACCCCCTGATACTACTCATAGATTCATCAAAATAAGCAAACAACACACAAAAAACAGAATCTGTCAAAAACAGAATAGTCTATAGAAATCTATAACTTTCGAATACTTATGTAACTCCAAAAATTCTGAAATAAATTGGTGGAAGTGAAGAATTTGTCTATTAATCTTCCAAAAAAAGAATCAACCTAAAAGCACTCTTCTGTAAAAAAAAATGACAGCTATTCTCATGAGCCGAAAAGTTTCTGTTTTTAACAGCAAGATCGCAAAGACTTCACCCAAGTCTTCCCAAAGGTTCTACTTTGAACAAACACTAAATACAACATAAAACCACATCTAACCAGAGGCTAGATGAATTATTTATTACTAAACAAGAGCAAAAAGTAAAGAACAAAAATAAAATTGGGTTGCCTCCCAACAAGTGCTATCGTTTAACGCCCCTAGCTAGGCATAAAAAAAGAATAGATCTAGATATTGCCATCTTCGGCATGCAATTCTTTCCTCATCAAATCCTCCAAAACTCGTCTTAACAAATCTATTCTTTCCCTTTTAGAAGAAGAACTTAATCATGAAAAGGGCTTGGATTTACAAATTTAACATTCATAAACCCATAGTCGGAATCATCACCATATATATCATCATATAAAATGCGTAGTTCGTTTCTAACGGGTTCCTTCATCATTTTATTCAACCAATCCCTATGGAATCCTACATAAATTCCTCTAGTAATCGAGTCAAAGTCCTCAAAAGCCTCAAGGTACAAAGATTGAGATATTTCAGAATGGGGAACTCTCTTCGTAAGATTTTCACTATAAGATTGATAATCTCTAGCTTCCAAACTACGCATGGGTTCTTTATTGTACAAAATATCTATAATTGGAGGGTGTTAAACATCTTTTTTATAGAAAGCAAAAATATCCCTAGCTTCTTGTATTAGAAAATCGAATTCGCGCATAAGGATAATAGTGGCAATCTTTTTAGCTATAGAGTGATTGATATTAGGAAGTTCATAAAACACATTTTGCAAAGCAGGATGATATGCACAAGTTTTCTTTCTAATTTCTCAACAAGCATAACAATGGCATCAGCATAACAGTTGGTCTCAAGAAGAATAGACTTTTTATTAATAGGCATGGATCTTGTGCGATCAAAGAATTCTTGGATGATAATTTTTCCAATAATATTACCATCCCCCACACGAACGATTTTTGTTTTGTAATTAGGTGGATTTTCAGTTTCATGATTCAAAGAACAAGACTCAAGTGCTTCTTCAAGATTTTCAATGATAACCTCCCCAGTTTCAGACATGATGGCAACAAACTGAACTAATAAAGGAGCACACAAGAAGCAAGCGAAAAAAGACGAATGGAAGACGGGCGAAGAAAAGGCAAAGGTTTTCGAAAATTGTTTTATAAGTGGGGAAGAGGAAAACGAGAGGTGAATGGCGAATAATGTAATGCAAGGGAGAAGTGTTTATGATGGGTACTTGGTATGGCTTGACTTGGCGTAGATCTCCCTGGCAACGATACCAAAAATCCTTCTTGCTACCTCTTGAGCTTGCATTGTTTTTCCCTTGAAGAGGAAAGGGTGATGCAACAAAGTAGCATAAGTATTTCCCTCGGTTTTGAGAACCAAGGTATCAATCCAGTAGGACACGATGCATAAGTCACCGAATACCTGCACAAACAATCAAGAACTTGCAACCAACGCGATAAAGGGGTTGTCAATCCCTTCGCGGTCACTCGCAAAAGTGAGATCTGATAGAGATAATAAAGTAAATATTTTTGGTATTTTTGGGGTGTATAGATTGGAAAGTAAAGATTGCAAAATAATAGATTGAAAACTAGCAAGATGTAAACGAGATTCAATAATATGGAAAAGAGACCTCGGGGCCATAGGTTTCACTAGTGGCTTCTCTCAAGATAGCATGTATTCTGGTGGGTGAACAAATTACTACCGAGCAATTGATAGAAAAGCACATAATTATGATGACATCTAAGGCAATGATCATGAACATAGGCATCACGTCCATGTCAAGTAGACGGACTCCTACCTGCATCCACTACTATTACTCCACACATCGACCGCTATCCAGCATGCATCTAGAGTATTAAGTTCATAAAGAATGGAGTAATGCATTAAGCAAGATGACATGATGTAGAGGAATTAACTCAAGCAATATAATGAAAACCCCATCTTTTATCCTTGATGGCTACAATACAATATGTGCCTTGCTGCCCTTACTGTCACTGGGAAAGGACACCGCAAGATTGAACCCAAAGCTAAGCACTTCTCTCATGGCAAGAAAGATCAATATAGTAGGCAAAACTAAACCGACAATTCGAAGAGACTTGCAAAGATATCAAATCATGCATATAAGATTCAGAGAAGAACCAAATAATATTCATATATAATCTTAATCATAAATCCACAATTCATCAGATCTCGGCAAACACACCGCAAAAGAGTATTACATCGAATAGATCTCCAAGAACATCGAGGGGAACTTTGTATTGAGAATCAAAGAGAGAGAAGAAGCCATCTAGCTAATAACTATGGACCCTAAGGTCTTTGGTAAACTACTCACGCTTCATCGGAGAGGTAATGGTGTTAATGTAGAAGCCCTCCGTGATCGAATCCCCCTCCGGAAGATCGCCGAAAAAGGCCCCAAGATGGGATCTCATAGGTACAGAAGGTTGCGGCGGTGGAAAAGTGGTTTCGTGGCTCCCCCTGATGTTTTCAGGGTATAAGAGTATATATAGGCGAAAGAACTAGGTCGGTGGAGCTACGAGTGGCCCATGAGGGTGGGGGCGCCCCCCCC